>NW_028186354.1:882075-909876 GCF_003343005.1 Rhea americana | reverse complement strand
TTTTGAATCAGTGCTGGTTCATTAAGCTTCAGTCACAAATACCACCTGGGAAAATGCAGCTTGTTGTCATTTCAGCTAATCAAACACTTGGAGATTAGAAGCAGTTACTGCATGTGCACATTGAAGCTAGAGTTCTGTCTTGTTCCTTGCACTTCTTAAGAGGCTTTCACTGGTCTCTGTTTTCTGAGTTACATTGGCCCACTTGATTGAGTAGATGTTTCTTGGGAAAATCCCAAGATTGCTGATGTTGATGCTGTTTTAGTGCAGTTTTATGGATTTCTAGCTCAGGGATTTATCAGAGGAGCTATGGTGGTTTTCACTTAAAGTCAAAGTAATCGAAGGAAGCTGAAGGCGTGCAGCTGGATAGATGTAACACAAACATACTATTACAGTGCCAGATGCTTTCATTGAGCTGGCACAGGGAGCAGCAGCTGCAACAGTATGGGAGCATGGTCTTCAGCAAGTTCTAGAAACCAGGCTGTAAACCCTCTGGAGAGTTGAGGCTATATTCTGTTTTCTAGCTGATGTGAAAAGCCGTGTCATCCTCTGTTCCCTGCTGTTGTTATCCTTGCATGGCACAGGCATACTAACCTATTAGAAGCCCCCTTATGTTTTGCTTTGTAGTAAAAAAGCATTTGTAATGTGAGTATTGCATCTGAGAAGTGAGAGGAACCAACAGTTCCATGCGTAGTTGTGTATTTAGCTTTCATCTTTTATCACTTAATTGAATAAAATCAGATTGTCTGTATGGAAGAGGCGAATCAGTGATGGCACACTTAATATTTGCAGATAATAGTAAGTATAAAACAAAGTATATTATTGGGGTTATACATGCATCTGGTATTGTATGTAGAAGGAAAAAGAGAGGGGTGGGTGAGTTTTTTTTTCTTCGTAAACAAAACTTAGGCCTTCATGAATCTGAATGGGAGTGAAGACCCAGGTAGCCCAGTGTTTGGTGGATGAGCTGACAAGCAGGGACTGGACATAACTGAAGAGCCAGTGCACTCTCCGTTGTGAAGGTTGGTTTGTGGGTTATGACGGGCAGTTGGCAAACATTTTCTAGAGTCTAGAGTTGCATATCTCTCCAAAAAGAGGAAAAAACAAGCTTTCTATTTCTTGAGTGTCTTCCATTTGCTAGAGGTTCGATGTAAAAAAAAAAWTTTTTTTTAAGAATAATTTTAGCAAGATCAGTGGAATACCTTGAACTCCCTGTTACGGTAAAGTATGCCATCTTTTCCCATGCCTAACTGCAGCAAATCCAGCAGTTCCCATGATTTGATTGTTAAAAATTCTTTCCAGTAAAATTACTGAATCTTGAGGTCAAAGCTATCAAAACTGCATCTGTGAAAGTAATGAATCTTATGTCATAAAAAAATGAATTGAGGCTGTTTGCTTGAATGTTTTCCATCTTGTTTCTTTTCGTGCTTACTTATTTTTATTTTTGTTGACCATTGAGAGGTCTGCTCTCCCATCTGTGAAGAATATTCTTCATATGCAGACTGTTAACTTGGAAGGAGAATGTCAGCATGAACACAGTTCCTCTTTTGTTTCTTTTGTTTACTTTGGAGGTGTGCCTTTTTCTTCAAAACCTAGCAGGAGTAAAAATATTTCCATAGCTCTTCAAAAAATCATAATGGAAACATTTACAGTTACRAAATTGTTATGACCATCATGTGCAACCCAAGTGTGCTGACACCCTGGGAAAATTACCTTCACAGAGCATCTTTGGCTGAAATTCTAAAAAATGTAAGTATTCGTGACAATAGAAAATTTAAAAGGCTACCTGGACATTTAAACGTACTTTTAATCTTAAGAGCAGATGTTACTTTTATAAGAAGAGTCTTGCCAAATGAGTGATTTTAATAACAATAGATGCTAATTTAGGTGATAATTTCTTCACATTCACATTGTTACGTATAGAAATACATACAGAAAATCCAGTAGCCTAGTGGTGACCAAGTAATTTGACTGCGTAAACAGATCACTGCACAGATGAGTAGCCTCTGAAAACCAAGGTGTAATAGATGTCTTGCTTCTCCAGAGCATGTGTACCAAGGCCAGTAGAAATTTAGGAAAATTGATCTGAATTATTTCAGAGGAAAACAATAGCATGGGGATGTGCTTGGTCTTTCTGTGAAGTAAAGCAGGACCTCCCTGAGAGATCACTCAATACCCTATTAGGTTGTGGTTTCTTTTTGCTTAAACTAAATGGGATCAACTTCAGTTTTCTAAACTGCTACTGGAAGTCTTTCCTCTAGTGGATGCGAAGATGAAGAAACTTTTTAAGTGAATTTATGATTTTTTAAAAAAACACAAACCCCTCACTAATGCCAATTAACTGAGTACATGTTGAAGTAGTGACAAGAGTATCAAGTTCGTGAGTGTATTTTATTTCCTTCCCTTGTCCAGCACAACAGAGAAGGTGGTTTAGATGTCCTGACAATAATAGGCTGGGGAGGGACTTGCAGGGAGTCGGGTAATCCCATATAAAAGCAGCACCAGCCCTGGCGGGTCACCCAGAGTGTATTGAGTTGTGCGAGGTGGTAATACTGGAGAAGGAAGAAGGACGTGTTTGCCGAGCGGGGAGGGCCAGCGGCGGGGTGCTTCTGTGTGTTTCGGGGTGTTTCTGCTTGACAAGGTGCTTTTTGCCCCCCTCCCTTGGGGGCTGCCGGGTCCTGCGAGGCGTGGGGGTGCCTGTCCCCGGCTGCCTCCACACGAAGCTTGGCCCTCCCGGGACACACGGTGCTGCTTTGATTGCGCCCGTTCAGGCCCAGCATTTTGGGTGAAGTTACAGCTGGGTTTAGAACTACTGAGGGACGTCCCAGCGCTTCCCTGAGGTGTTGGCCTACCCCAAAGGAGATGAAAACAAGGCTGTGGTTATCAGAGGTCAGGTTAGTTACAGCTACGTTTGAGGACTGCACTGAAATGTAGTATTCCTCACGTTCACATCATCCTTTATTACTCCCAGTTGTATACTGTATAACTCAAAGAAATCACTGCACAACTATTTCCCAGGAGGTTAATCCCTCTGTTAACAGAAAAAGATTCATTCAAATGATGATTTCAGCATCAAGCCAGAATTTATCAAAGCTGGAAATTAGCAAACAAGCAATAGCTTTAGTACATTTTTTTAAGAACAAGCTGTACATGGAACCAAATTGTGGATATCATGCCACCTACTGCAGATGGATGCTAATCAAGTGATCCGTCTGCCCATAATGCAAATAGAAATCCCATTAAAATGGAAGAAGATTACATTAGTGATTGCTCAACACTGTTTCTCAAAACATGTGGTTTGTGAAATGTTTATACTTATTTATTCTAAAAAGCAATTAGAAAATAAATGGTTGCACAGCRTATCAGTTTTCTGAGATAGTAGTATATAGTTGTGGTCAATAAAATTTTAAAACAGTGATAATTTACTAGCTGTAACAGAGATATGGGCATCTGAGCATTACCTGAGTTTTGCCTTCTATTTTTCTGTATTATTCAGGGTAGCTACTCAGTCTTTTTTAAGGAGCAAGTACAATTGGATTTTTATCTTGAAGTAGCTAAGAATAAATGCTAAATAAGCAAACAATAATTGCTGGTTAAGTTATACTGAGGCAATAACCAGTCTTTAATTCAGCAGGGAAAGTACTTTATCTTCATTTCCTCTGTATGGGTTCTGACTGCATTAGCTTTAACTGGAATAAGTTACTGTACAGTTAGCACATGCTAGAGGCATTTCTGGTTGCAGAGGAACTAGCAGTCTGTAAAAGCCCAGCAGAAGTTTGAAGCACTGACTTGCTCCCTTAGAGCAACAGAGCAGGGTTGGGCCAACCTCTCGATCCTGCACCTTCCCGTTTTATCCTACTGTCCTGTCCTATCCTCTTCTTATCTTATGAACAACCCATCTCAGGACTCCCTCATGATGAAGCTGTTTTCGGGACCAAAAAAAGCCTTTTTCTCTTCCAGCTTTTGAAGACATCTATTACGTGCTTCTCTGTATGAATCCTTAATGCTCTTGTAGTTCATTTTCTCTTTCTCTGTATTCTGGGCCATAGCAAACATGGGGCAGTGAAATGAGGGCAGGCCAGAGCCATGCTTAGGCAGCCTGGATGACAACAGATGTCTTAAAACCCAAGCATGAGAGAAGGTGGTTGAACTTTAGAAGGAACCTGTATGAGTGTGTATTTGGATAATTTGAAGTGACTTGTGGGTTTACCTCTTTTCAGCTAAAGAGGAGCAATGCAATGCCCCAAAGTGGGTGTAAAGCAGAAAGAGAAGTTGTACTGTAATTGTATCAGTGTTTTGCAGGATTTAGGATGTTAGAAGATGCAGATCATCCCTATCAGTTTAACTTTTCCCTCTTCCTTTTGCACCTTTTTCAGTGATGTAATGCGTAACTTGACATCGGGAGTATATGAGTCAGTTTAATATGCACTTTTATTTTTCAGTCTCTTCCACTCTCTTAGTATGTGAAATGAAATGAGCCTAATGGTTTAAATTTACACATTGATAAGCTGAAGTGATGGTAACTCAGTTTGGCACGCGCTCTGAGCAGCTCCAGTGGAAGACAATTAATATCTCTATTAACGCTGGTTTCGTATACTATAGTTCTTCTCATTGTCCTGGAGCATATCAGATTTAAAGCGCTTTTGCACCGAATTGCGAAAATGAGGAAATTTTGCTTGCTCAGCCTGGAACAGTCTTTCTTCCAACAGCGCGCTGTACCAGAGAGAACTGCACTTTTATAGTCATATGTAGACATGGTGCCTCCTGTGCAACTTGACAGCCCTGCCTGTTTCTTTGAAAGCCCGTTGCCCCCTTCATTACACAACAGACCCTGAGAGTTTGAAAAATATTTTCAGATCAAACTGTTCACTGTGATACATTGCATATTTTAATCTTGGGAAATGTAACTTTCTTATCTGGAAAATAAAATATTTGCCTATTAAAATATATTATCTAGATTTACCGATTAAGATGAACAGCTCAGTAAGTGAGATACAGGGTCACGTTGCTTTGAAGGGTTGTGTCATCTCTGTAATGTTGCTGGCAACTATTTTGCCTTCATGGGTAGCTGGGGAGCTTTTTGTAATGTGGTGTTTTCAAAAGTGTTTCATTAATGTTGTTCAGTCCCTGAGGCAATAACCTGCTGGCACCTCAACCCTCCCTTGTCAAGGTCTGCTCTGCGCAGAACATGTCGATCGGGCCCAGGAAGAACATGCCATTTCCGATGCAAAGGTGCATAGCAAGACTTGTCTGTGTCCCTGCGAGTACCGCTTTGCCATAGATGCTCTTGATACCACAAAATGTGGAGCATAATACAGGTCTTTTCTTGCCTTAGCCAAGCTCATCTCCAGCTTTTTCTGTCCTTTCCTCTCAAGCTGTGACTGCTGTTTTTCATGGGAATCCTTAACTGATAAGGTGAAAGAAAATGAAACTTTTTTTTTTTAAGGCTGCCTACAGTCCTATGGTGTGTTCTCAAAGCAAATGACTTTCACCAAGAAATCTGGCTTACGCTGTTTTGTAAAGCAGCCAGAGAAGAGGTAATATTTACCAGATTTGACATGAGAGGTCAATGGGAATGTAAATAGAGCAGCCCTTCAAAAGACACCATAGAGCAATCATCTTGCAGCTTTGACAAATTCACTAACATCTGTTCTGGTGCCATTTCTGTTACACAGACCTGCCATTAACCAGAGAGGAAAGGCCTTTAATTAACTGAGCAGACTGACATGTGAAACTTTGATAGGATCATGCCATCTGGAAGGGTTATATTTGCAATTCTCTCCTCAGCTTTTTGGATTAGGGTATGCTTCAGCTGTGCCCAACTTATTTTCAAGAAGATGAACTGGTATGAGAGTACTGGAGTTGCTAAGCTAAAGTATCTGGCTGTATGCATTTGTAACAATGTGCATGTTGCGGCATCTCATTTCTGAACTGCTTCACTTTTATTCTAAGATTGTGGATTTTTATTAGGCCTCGCTTTATTAATGCGTTGCTGCTTAGTGCTAACCATGACTGATACTGTAGATTTCAGGTATGATATAGTATACAAAAATGATTTACTTAAAAATAATTAAACTTCAGCTAATTGATCGGTCAGCAGAGGCCACAGTTTCAGAAATGAAGTAGCTCAGATGGGAGAGCGTTAGACTGAAAATCTAAAGGTCCCTGGTTCAATGCCACTGCTTGTACAGTTGTTCTTTTTGTAATTACGGTAATTGCAAGAACTCCTTGAGTTGTTCTGGTTTGTGTAAAGGATGTCAAATAATGCAGATATTTGCTGATGGCACCTGACTATAGTTTATCTAAGAGATGGAAAAACATTGGGGTTTTAGAAGTATTGTGGTCTAGCTGGAAAACCATACCCGTCTACACATTTTGTCTGGATAGCCTTTAAAAAGAAAGCAGTATGAACATCCTGTGAAAAAAACATGTGCTACCAGGTGTAGCTATAAATCCAAGAAAGAGGGTTAAAAAGTGTACAAAAGGGGAAATTTATGCTTCTGAATCTGAACTTACATCTGCAGCTTGGAACATGTTAGATTTGTAGTATTAATGAGAAATTCATGTSTGCTTCTTGAATTGTTCTTACTCCAGTAGATATTATTTTAAGTCTTCTTGCAGGACATAATCCCGTGCATCATACTGTTGGAATTGTCCAAAGGTTGATTGTCATTGTATTACCATGATGATTTGAAAAGTCTTTGTTACATGCCCTTCAGTTAATAGTCCTGGCTATTTTCAAGTGTTGTTCYGTAGCGTGTAGGGTATATAGGTACATACAGAGTATCTGACTCAGGACTTGGTAGGTACTTGTACTTGTGGATCGTATGTGTGTGTGTTTGTATATTCATGTAGTGAGAACGATCATGCTTTGCACGATGCTGTATTTGTTTTTGCTTACTTCCCTAAGTTCCTAATATGCTTGTAATAGATACAAACTTATATAGAACATAGTAGACTTCAAAATGTTTCAGCTTTTTGGCACTCAGTACAGATTCATAGAATCACAGAATCAGTAAGGTTGGAAGGGACCTCTGGAGATCATCTAGTCCAACCTCCCTGCTCAGCAGGGTCACCTAGAGAGAGCATGATTACTGGTTTCATGGGGAAAGGAAATAGAAATTATGCTTTGTCCTCTTGGAAAATGAGGGCTCTTCCTTAAGGTAGCGTGGTAAAATGTTTGCAAATACAGTTTAAGACCACACTGAACATGGAAACATATACTCTTGGTTAATAGATGATTGCAGTATATAAAGTCAAGTTCTGTTTTGCTAAAGGAGGAAGCGGAACTGCATTTACGTTCCCATCCATGTGCACCATAGTGAGCGCGAGCATGCTGCACATGTCATGGAAGCACAGCATAGTTTAATACCCTAACAAGCCCTGTGAAAGTAAAAAAAGCTCATAAATATCATAGGAGCTATGAGTCTATCCCCAAGTCACGGTTTGTGTGTAAAATAGATCCTTCAGTGCTGGCAGAAAGCCTAGAAAAATTCTGACAGAAGTATGCTCTGAACACATTTTGATCCTGCCATTTTGAGGATACTCATATCTTGTTTTTTCTCTAGTCAGGACTGACCAAGAAATTAAGGATTATTGAGTAGCCACTGGAAGTTGTACAGCATGCATGAGATTGTGGCTAAAAGAGCTGGCAAACATGGACTGTTTAGGTAGGGCGGCTTCCTGGAACAGTAAATTCTGGGACTCCTGGGGATGTCCATCTCATACCAGAGCTGAAGAAATCAAACTGGAAATGGGATCACTGCCATCCCCCTGTTCACCGCAGAACAAGTTTGTCTTGTACACGTATCTTTACCCTGAGCAAAGCAGATAGGTAATTTACTATCTCTAGCCTCGTTAGCTGTAGAGGAGTAGTGGTGGAGTGAGTAGTGTCAGGGGAATGAATGCATTTAATTTCTGTTATATATGGTGTCCCTCAGATTTCTTTAAGATAGGTCGCTGTTGCCTCCTGACATTTATTTTGCTATCTGCGAAAAGGGGATACAAATATTTATCCACTTACCACAGCTGTGAGAAATAATCTCATATTCGTCGTGTAGGTGTAGAACACCTTTTTCAAAAACATTTTGTTAGAATTAGCTATAGGAATGATTCTTCCCTTAATCTCCTGAAGACAGTTGTTAATACCCAGTAGGCCTTTATTATTTTAGGACTCACCTATGAGGGATAGGAAAATGAGTGACTACTCACTGCTCTTCTATCTCCACTTATTAACTGCACAAAAGTACTTTGGGTACACAAGCAGCGTTCCTGCCTTTGGGCCGTGTTTTCCCTTGACCCTTTTGCCAAAGTTAGAGCAGTGTGGAGTACAGAAAGGCRGTTGTCATTCAGCTTGCAATTGAGTTAACATTTCTGGAGTAACAAACTGATCTTAGTGTCTGTGTGAGTTGGGAAATGGTGTACAATTAATTTTTATGCCGTCACTGCTATGCCTTTCTGGAAACTCTGGGATATAGGAATGCTTGCTTTACTCACTTGCCTTTATAGGCAAGTACAGAATGTTTGACTTCTTGACAGAGTTACACACTCTATGATGGGTCTCCTTTGGGATTAATACTGTAAGTAATTTATGAAAACTTTTAGGGTCCATATGTATGATTTGTCCATCGTTAATATTTTATAAATTAGTTGTAAGTCAGTTTTCTTCAGGACCTTTATAGGTCTCACAGATGGTTTAAGAAGACAAAGCTCTTCTGAGGAAACTGTTCTTACTTTCATCCTCTCAACAAAACTGTGGCTATCAGTGTCTAATTTGGAGAGAATGGCAGAGGGAACAGCAAAGGAACCTGCAGGCCTGCCAGAGGACCTGCTTACACCAGTAAATGCTGCAGCTGAGGACAGGGCAGTCGGTCACATTGCACCCTGCTGGTGAAGAGGAGGGCTGATCGAAGAAGCTGATGCCATGCTGAAGAGGAAGGACTCTAGCTCTAGTGGTAGGCACTAAAGTAAATATGGGACTGCCAGGAAATCACAGAGGCACCAGGTGGGAGCAGGGTGCACACTTGCAGTCAAGGGGTTTGTCTAACTGGCGGGCTGCACAGGCCAGGGTGAGCTGCTCGTGCAGAGGGTGGGAGAGATGTAATCCTGAGCTGGAGGAGCCATTTCGCCTTGCAAAAGGCTGTTGCCTCTGTTCAGCAACACAAACCTGGACACCAGAGCGTGTGTTAAGGGAAAAATGAAAAATAAGCAGTAGCAGCACTGAACCAGCATAGTGGAGCAGATGGCAGACTATGAACAGTTTGCAGTTAGCTAGCAAACTGAACATTTCTTTGCATGATGTTGAGTGGTGTCAGCCTTGGTGCTATTACTAGGTGTTTGGTGATGGTCGGGGAGTTTTTACAGCTCTGGGGGCTGTCATCACAGTTTTCAGGAGAACCACATCTTTCACTGTGGAAGTAATAAAGAAGGTTTCCAGCCTGTGTGGTTTCAGAAGAAATTTTGAAGATGTTAACTGTCAAGATGCTCAAAATCAGAAGGCAAATGTAAAAGCAGTGTGTTAATTAAGATACAAGACAAAGGCTTGTGAGTTTAAGGTGATTTTGGYGTTTGTAACCCCTGATTCATAGCCGTGATTTGCGTTGTTGGATATTGTTGTTGAACTGCACCATTCTGGTGGCTGGTGTCCCTGAGCTGTTAGAAAGCTTCCTGGGACACAAACCTGGTGCCTTGCAGGAAACTGCRAAGGCAGTTAGACCTGCCTCTGTGGAGTTGGAGTGAGGCGCTGTGAGCAGCTTCCCCCCCCCGGCTCCCTGGCTCATGCTGTGCCTGGAGCTCAGAGAATCAGAAATGTTTGTGGCCTTGCAGCTCAGTGATCTGTAGGAAGTGGATTTCTTTCTCCTCTCCTAGTGCAATGCAAGGTTTCTTGGGCTCTGAATGTGGCCTAGGGCTTAGCTCTGACCACTTCTGATGGAAGTGAGTGTTTCTTCACCGTGGTTGGGCTCTCTCAGTGGATCTTCTGTGAGTTCTCCAGTGCAGAGAGCAGCATGAGGCCGCCTAGGCAGAGGGCAAGTCACTTCCGTCAGTAATTCACGGAACTTGGAGCGGGGAGAGTCGCAGGGCTCATGCTGCTGATGTGGGCAAAGCCTCACGGGCTGGGACGTTTGTGTGTRATCGGCAGTGCCACTTCAAATTCTCTGGACAGCTCTAGGGGCTAAGAAGAGATTTTTAGGTAGTTTGCCCAGTTGTCCAGTGTAGGATGTGCTCTCTGTGTTTCCCAAAGGTAGAGAATTTGAGAAGTATTTTGCTTTCCATTTAAGAAAGCAAGTAATGTGCTTCCCTGGCTCACCTAGGGTGTTATTTTTCATGGTTAAACTTCAAAAGCATTCTCACCTCCTGAACCTCTGCCTGTTTTCTGCTTTCCTTCTGAATTTGAAAGCATGAAACTGCTGTCACCAGCAGTACGTGTTGAGGATGCAGAGGGAAACACAGGTGAAACAATCATATGGCTACTCCTCTGCACATAAATGTCTTGATTTTGCATAATCATCTAAAATACCAAAGCTCATTCTTTGCTTTTTAAACAAGGTATTTATAGCATAKGTAGATCAAGTGCCAGACTACTTCTGAGAACATCCTGGGGTATCTGTATCCCATATGCTGTACCTTGACTCCAAGTTGACACAATTGTGTAATAAACTTTGAATCCACATGTAAACTTTCTAAATTCTCCATTTGATTTAGCCATCTTTTTTAAGACCAAGCACAATAACAGCTGATGTTTGCTTATGTCAGGAAGACAAATGTGTCACGCAAACACTGTACTACTTCAGCATCAAAACTGGAAGTGAGTTAATGTCTAAAGTGCTGTTTGGGTASAAATTTGTCTATATGGATCTGTAAGTTTCAACTGTGGTAAACATGTAAGAGGAAGAAAGACATTCTCCTAACAGATTGTAAGAGCAAAACCACTTGTTTTCTGAGGTTTTCCTCTAGACTTGCAGYAACCCTTCCCATTTTTCCTGATTCCCTTAGAAATAAGTTCTTTAAAAAGTAGCGTGTTTTGGTAATTGCTGCCTGTGACCTAGCTCCTGGAGAGGGATCCTCTATGAGTTGGAGGGCAGAATTGCAGCCAAAAATGTAATCAGGCAAGTTAAATGGTTGTGCAGCTGAGAGCCCTTCTTATGTATGGTACAGCTGATTTAAGCTTTCATGAAAAGATATTGGCCATACCAAGACTTATTTGAGCATCCCAGTGGGCTCTGAGAATAGAACAAACAACCTCAAAGYGCACAAACACATGCAAACCCACTCATTTCTAACATATCAGCTGCACTGGAACTGAGCTGCAGCAAAGTTGCAAGGCAAGAACAGGGACGGATTTATTCCTCTATTAAAACATGCAAGACCAGATGCTGCATCTGTATCTCACGGGAAGTAATCTTTGTGCCAGATTCTTATTTTCTGAGATTGGAATCTCTTGGAATCTTTTTAATATTTTCTTTAAGTTAYTGTTACGGTCCTGCACGTAACTGACTCTTCACCTACTGGTGGAATGTGTGTAGCACTGTTTCATCCAACAGTGTAATGAGAAAAACAGCTCAGCATCTCATAGGGATGTCTAGTAATGCCTGTCATCATAATGCTTTCTTAATGGTTTTGAGAGCCCAATTGATAGCTTTTCTTTTATTAGAAATTATTTCATTGGGTCATGATCATGAAAATGCAGATCCAAACCTGGACATCCCAACATCCTCTAGGAAGTCTTAGCAAAGAACCCAATTAATTAAGAGAATAAAAARGTAGGTTGAGATTGTTGTGCTTTTTAAAGTTTTCTCCTTCTTATTGCTCTATTGGTACTGTCACTATTAGCGTCCTGTTTGAGAATTTCTTCTTTGATATATTTGTGGTCATGTTATTAAACATATGCCAGGAAACACACAGGATCTGCTGCAGTCCAGTGTGTGTTACTGTATGATCCTTAAAATTCRTGTTTCTGGGTGTTGCGCTCTCTCTACCTGAATGTAATGCTGCTGACACCTCAGAAGACATTCCTGCCTTGAACTGCTGCAACCRAAGGGAGGGAGAGGCTTGAGTCCCATTTAAGCATACTCAATGGAACAAAAATTGCTTTCTGAAGTCACATGAAGTGTTAAGAATAATCCCAGTGTGCTCCATTACAATCTCTCCAGTAATAATAAAGTACTTTTCATTGGGATGTTAAAAACTCAAATATTTTAAGCAGCAGGCCCTGAACCTTACAACAGAAACTGCTAACCATTTTTTTTTGTCAGATAAGACCCTTCATGGATTACTAGCGATGAAGAGCCCTGGGTGAGCGTGTACCTGCTTGGGAAGAAAGCGAAACCTCTAGCAAACAGTTCCCCTTGTCTCGGCCAGGCAGTGGGAAAGGAAAACTTGTTGAACGGTCTGGAAGCAATGAGCTGCAGTCAGCCAAACTGGTTACGTTGCCCCTCTTGCTGTCCCTCCCCTTGTTCCTGGCCCTCCTACGCACACAGCTGTTCCCGGCCTGAGTGTCCCCGGTGGGGACCGACGGCCAGCAGCGCAACTGCAGTACCGTGGCCAATGCTGGGGCAGGCACAGAAACACGTGCTGTTTACAAAGGATTGCTCCAAATTTTCCCTGGTGTAAGAAACAGCTAAAGTGGGAGACGCTGAAGGGAACCAAGGGAGAGAGCTTTTCCTCGCCATGGACTGAAGGAATGATAGAAGGTTATTTTTCATGTAATTTTTATTGAGCAGATTCAGAAGTTGAGAGCCTGATTTACAGTGTAGTGCACTTTGTAAAGGTATTTGCGTACTTGGATGAAATGTATGGTTCACCATTCACACAGAGGAATGGCACTTAGTTTTCGTTTGAATAATCGTRCTCCGTCATGGGCTGGAACTCCATTGTTTTAGGAACTATGTGAAAAAGCTCTATCCTCGACAGAGGCTGAGAGTGGCGCATTGCTCACTATTTTGCTTTTACATGTAGTGCAAGATAGGGTAGACTCAATGTTATGATCTTGGCACTGAAYAGGTTTTAGGCATTAGTCATGTAAATTCGTCTACCTCCCTTTCTCCTCTCCAGTTACAAGGTCCATCCTTAAGAATATGGTGTTTTGTTTTATATCATGTTTTTTACGTGTATCTACTGATTAATATTCCTTTGGTGGTCTTTTTCATAAGTCATATTCCCACAGTATCTACCTTATTCCCTATGCCTAAAATATATATATCTCCACCCATTCAGAAAACTGATAGGGAACCGCAAGCCCATTGCTGCACCACCAGCAGCAGTCTACAAATTCCAGAGTCCATGTACCTGGGGACTTGAATGTCGTTTTACAACATGAAATAACGCGTTCTGTTGTTGCTAATTTTGCAGATTTGCTCGCTGGGCTTTCTCCACAGCTTTTCTCAGGGCTTCTTCAGGGGTCTCTGAAGCCTGGTTTTGGGTCACTTAGGTTTGGACATAGACAGGATTCAGGCCAGCTCTCTTGATGTTGTGCAGGCAACATGCTTGGACATGCACAAGATTTTGTGTCAAACAGCCACAATTTCCCCAGCTGTTTTAGAAGCCAGATCATGAAATGATGGTTAAGGACTGATAGGAGGAGGAGGAGTTCAGAGAGGACTTCCTGCTTTATGATGACTGAACAGGATATTTGAAGTTTAAGTGGTTGAATGAATAGGTCATTGACAAAATACCATGCTCCCTGACAGTAATCTCTCTTTAAAGAGGTTCCTTTCCTGCACGAGCCCTGCTTCTTTGGAAGTGAATTTCAGTGGGGGAGAGCAGCTCGCTCTCTTGCACTGTCCGAGACTGCTGGTTGTCAGCTAGGACGACTCTTGGTGAAGTGCAGCCTTTCAGGATTTTGCAAGATACTAACAGAGGTGAGCAGCGAATGTTGCACTGGTCTGTATYTAGGTCACTTATTTACAGTAATCTAAGAGAAGGTAAAAGCTGTGATTTCAGAGTAAGAATTGGCTCCCTTCCTCTCCGTTACAGGTACTGCCAACTTCCAATGTTGTACAGGACCCGAGAGGTGACTGTCRTTCTTGCTCATGCCAGACTTGAGGGCTGGCTCCAAAGCGCGTTAATCTTGTAGTCCTGTCGCCTCACTAAGTGGGGTTGATTACAATCAGGGATTTAGGTAGATCTTCAGAGTGAATTTCTTCTGGGGCAGGGAGAGGTTTAACATCACTTTTTCTAGTGATGGGCCTCTAATTCCTTTTTTGCAATGCTATTCAGCTGTCTGCAGGGCAGTGGCAAGTAGCAGTCTTGTCCTGAGTTCAGCAGTGAACTTCTGCAAATCTTGGCAAACTCAGTTGTGTGTTTCCACTCTTTTCCTACTTAGCATGAGCCAGCGTCTGACTCCTCAGGCGGTGGCTGTGTCTTGAATATTCATATCGCTCCGTAGATCACTTACTGCAGTGGAGGCAGCTGCAGAAAGCTGGCTGGTCAGACTTGGAGGACTGTTAATGTTTGTAGCGCTCTCATTACCTCTCTGATGGGGCAGAGTGAGTTGTGAATCATTAAGAAAAATAATAGTGAGTGGAATACTTGCTTAACATGACTGTAAGTGGCTGTGACCCAGGGCTGTGTTCATATTAATGGCAGCGTTCCAGTTGAGCGGTTCAGTAGAAGAAGGATCTAGCTTTTAGCAGAGGTATGAGGTGCTGGGAGGGCAATGTTCAYCTTTTCTGGTGACTTTGCTTTACTGGGTGCAGCTGGTCCTCAAATGTTTTTTAAAGTAGTTCTTCATTAGGATCAACTCATGGGAGGTAACAGATGGCAGAGTGAAGCTAAATTAGCGAGAACTTTGCATTCTGTTGATGCTCTTTCTCTCTATAAATAATAGCTGGGGAGCAGGAATGATGGCACTGCTGGGTCTGTGGCTAGCTGTACCTCTATGCAGCTATATGAAAATCAGCAAAAGAAAGTAATATTTAAAACATTTTCTTTCCTCTGATGTTCTGAGYATTTCTTTAACTTTTTAGAGCTTACTTCCATCTTAAAGTCTTCCTTATATATATATATGTATCTATATATGTGTGTATGTGTGCGTGCGTGTTCTATTTCTTTAACCTGGAATCTACTCTTCAAAGGTTCTGGCAGTGGCAATTTCWTTATTAAAGTGAAGAAGTGAATTTTTCCTTGCAAATTCATTCTGAGTTATGAAGTTACYAAGTATGGTGACTTCATGTAGGACAGACTAATTTAAAGTTACAGGCATCACCTTCTCATGGCTTTGCTCTGGTGCATACTATGTAATGAAGCCTAAATTCTCATCTGTTTTAATACTTGTATAGTCTAATATCTACAGTGCAGTAATCAGACTTCGAATTGGCTCAGAAATCCTGCATTGCTGTGAAGTGTTCTCTGGAGTCCAATTCACAAGTGAGGCAACTACCAAAAGAATGATTTTAGCTTTACAAATCTTTTACAATTGCTACAAAGCATTGCCAGCCATGACCTGCGCTTCTCGTTCGTCAGCTCGCTTGCTGCATAGGTCTCTGTTCAAAGGTGTGAGCGTGCGCGAGTCTAGCACAGACAGACTGGAGTGTTTGTATCTAAATATGCTTCTGGGATCGCGCTTGTACATTTGCAGCAGCGCTGACATCTGTACCTTGAGTGACATATTTGCAAGCTTTGTCTTCAGTGATTCCTTTTGAGCTGCAGTAATGAAAAGCTTTGCAAAATTAATTGCCTCTGAGACCTTCTGCACTTCTCAGCCAGTGCCATAAACTGTCACATGCAGCATCTTTACAGGTCACTTTACTCTTTTGCTCAGGGCTTGTTGACAGCCCTGCAGGACAGCCTCTTCTGTTAATTGTCGTCTCAATGCGTTAGCGGGTATGAAATCTTGCTCACTTTCCCATGCCAGTGCTAAATCTGCAGTGGAAGCAAGTGTTCAAGCCATTAAAAACAGAAGCARGACAAAACAGCAGTAGCAAAGGCAAAACTTCGTACTTCTGTTGGGTATGTAGGTCTCTAACARACGTAGAGATTGCTGACTGGGGAGATAGACTTCCTCCAGGGTTCTTTTATCAGAAAAGCAGCTTAAGTGACTCACTTTTTCCCTGAGGATATTCTTAAAAATACTCTACTCATTTTGTCTTCTAGTGGTCAGAAAGAATTTATTCTATGCTCTCTTTCAAATAAGAAAAAGGTTTGTTTAAAAAAAAAAAAAAAAAAAAAACACACCCCCTATTTCCAGGAAGGTCTGAGTTATATTTCTTATTAAGGGTCTGTACGGCTCAGTAATGCATGGGCTTAGTGGCATTATGTTCACTCAAGCAAGTGCTTCAGCAAAAAAAATTTAGCACTATTTTTAGTTCTCTGACAGCAAACCACTTGATTGTAAGGCTGGGGAGCTGCAGCGTCGCGAGTGTGAGAGCTCCACTGGAAGAGGCAGCGAGACGAGACACGATAGCCTTCTAGCTACACCGAGAAGTCCTAGCTGATGCGGAGAAACACGTATCAAGACGAGGTATTTTAAAGGAATTATCTTATGGAAAATGCTTAGTCTGTGCATGAAATGAATCAGCTGGTCAGATACAGGGCACCAAAGCGTTAGCTGGCTCTCTGTATCCGCTCCTGCCCTTAAAGATTTCATTCCATAAATTCCTGTCCTGACCATCAGCTTTTAAATCGTCTCTTCTTGTTTCCTAATCTTTTCTGGGATTTTACAGGATCTTGTGCATGTTAGYAAATGACAACAACAAAAAAAGAAATTAGTTTCCCAGAGTGAAGGATTTTTTTTTCTTTTCCTTTCCCTAAAATAAAGCCTTTTCAGTGCCTGGGTAAGTAGCCTCTGAGCTACAGTCCATTCTGCTCTGCTAACCTTGTTAACTTGTAAAAGAAAATACCCTCCCTGCCTTTGACTCGAAGTCAGGCTGCGAGAGATCTGATTAGCCCATATTTGGGGAAGGGGGCTGGCGCTAGCAAGCTGTGTGCACGCGTAGCGCCTAGCCTGGCCTTCCCGGGGCCGCAAGTCTGCCCCGCTCCGGCTTCACGCTGTCTCGTGCGCTGCTCTTGGGACCTCTGGTCGACTCAGCTTGGCTCACGCGGGTCGGTCCCCCTCCAAGGAAGCTGGTGCCTGGAGGTTAGGGTCTGTGCCTGGCGCCCRTGCGCTCGCCTTGCCTCGGCCTTGCGCGGCTCAGCCCTGCGTGACTGAGGCGAAGGGCAGCGCCCGCAGCTCGGGTGCTRAGAGCCGAGGGGGTTGCCATTCCTGGGTGATGGAGTCATGGGAGAAACTGCCGCGAAGCAACAGATAGCAGGAGCACGGGCAGGGCTGGCCACGGGTCGCTGCGGCGGCGCTGGCTGTCACGCTGGAGGCGCTTGCGGCGGTGCTGACCCTGCTGYGAGCGTGTGCGTGTGCCAGGTGAGAGCTTGAAGCTTTGGATTTRTTCCCGGTTTCCTTAGCAAGCGCATTTCCCTCGGCTCGGTAGTCACAGCCTGTTTGGGTGCTGCCAGGCAGACAAACTGTCTGGGCTTTAGTGGCATCTTGCTTGTCTCCTTGTCAGTTCATACGAGTTGATGCTGTGCAACAGCTTCTTTACAGTGTGCTTTGAAGATGGAAAGGATTTCAGCCTGCTGGTCTTTCAGGAACTCACTCTTTTCACCAGGCACTGGAGYGATAGCTGGGAGTAGGCAAGAAAACTGTTGCACATGTAATACACCCTGGGTAGCTGACCAGTGCTTTGCTGTCCTGTGTTCTCACCCTTCCGTTTTAACTGTGTTGTGCMATGTTTTCAAATGCCGTACTTAAGAGTCAGACCCAGACTTCAGGGTAAGCCTTGAAGGAGTTTAGCTGCATTGTTATGTTTTAAAATAACTGCTGGTATTCTTCCCTTTATGATACCATTACTTTAAAACAAAAGTGTGCCTCTTCCTTAAATTGCTCAGTAGAACACAAAAAGAAGGGTAATTGCTGGATTGCTGTGAACTCYGCTGAATTGCTGAGCCCTGCCCTGCGTGCTATATGTGTGTATTTTAGAAATACATGGTTTTG
Source organism: Rhea americana (assembly GCF_003343005.1). Taxonomy (NCBI): domain Eukaryota; kingdom Metazoa; phylum Chordata; class Aves; order Rheiformes; family Rheidae; genus Rhea; species Rhea americana. The sequence continues at coordinate 891,899 of NW_028186354.1, read as the reverse complement.
GGCAGGCACTTGCACTCCTCTCTGAGCTTCTGTGCTCAGGCTCCCTGCCTCCAGTAGGCTTTAGGGTTATTTGAAATGAGGGGTGAGGCAGCGGCRTCACTGTCCAGTGTTCACCCTGTTCCCGTTAGGTGCGTGCATTTGTACGTACGTTAATGCAGACAAAACCAGCAGAGCGCCTACAGCATGTTTTTGGCTTCARTTTGTGTGAACTTAGCCAAGCTGAATGAAGGCAAATGGTCAGTCTTATTTATATAAGTTCTTTAATGACTTTTCAGGCTTATTTAAAAAAAATCTTCATATTAAAACTTAAATGAGCTGTTTTGGTGTTATTGGTTCTGGYAAATCCAGACTTTTACCTCCAGAAGTAGTCTTTAATACTGATTGCTGAGTTGCCAGGCAAAACACTGATATTGAAATGGGGGCGATTAAAATGAACACTCAATTAATCCATCACCTGAATTCAGTAGATGGAGCTCCCTTAATCTGGAGCTGTACAGTCTGAGTAGTATAATGCATTAGTTGGATCATTTYGGAGAAGTAGAAATAGATGAGATTTCATTGAAATTTAAATTACAGAAGTTTTAGTGACRTCTGATTAGTSTGTCTCTTTTGCTTAATGTTATCATAGCATTAAACTTTATGAAAATTAAATTTTAAGGCTGTACTTTTGTCTAAGTTAACCACAATACATCAACCTCTGGGATTGCCTGCTGGGAGAGAATGATTTAAATATCCTGCCTGGGGTTTTGCCACATTTTGCTAATTTATTATCACGCCTATATAAACCTCCTGGTTTTGTTTTGGCTGCCTGCTTCACGGTGTGAGTGGAGGCCTACCGGGCCCAGGAAGCGATTCTTTGACCTGGTGTGTGGTGTTGTGCATCCAGCTGGGGCCAGACTGGGGCCTCTGAGCCCCCACCTGCACGTGGCAGTCAGTGCGACRGCAGGAGGTGGTTTGGGCACGCGGGTCGCATTGCAGCCGCCTGCGGTCTGCGGTGTGTGTGCTTCCCTCCAGGTACTGCACAAACCCTCGCTCTGGTTTCRGGCAGCTTCAGTGCAAGTGAGGCTGGCACCGGCTGGCTTTCCCATGTGAAACCTGGGGCACTGGGCAGCCTCGCAGAGTTTTGCCCATAGGTAACTAGGGAGGATTTTCTTCCCTGCCTTAAGCATCAGTTACAGTAACTGCTGGCTGCTGATCATAAGATTTAAGCATGCGCAAATGGCACGTTTCCGAGACACGCCGTACTGTCTGCACAGATCAAAATGTTAAGTCTGTTTCTGGTGATTAAATGCAACAGCCTAACAATTGCCATAAAGATTGACTGGAAGTTTGTTTGCTGGTGTTGTATCCTGCTTTTCATCCCCTTGTTATCCCGAATGTTTCATGGGTTAGTAACAAACCAGGCAAAAGGATCAATGCTGATTGGTCTCCATAAATTCCATTTATGCATTCCTAGTTGTACCTTCATATATGTCTTAGCAGCCTGGATTCTTGTGTGCTTTGAGGTATCTTCATAATATGCTGGCATAAGCAGTCAGTYGTGTTGATGTGATGCRGTCTCAGAGACTTGCTCTGCATGGYGGCAGAGAATCGGATCAGGACAGGGAGTCTTAGGCAAGCGCCAGCACTTCTAGTTTCTGCCTGGGATCTTCTCTCAGTCTCTGTAAGGGACAAACCATGGAGGCTTGCTGCCCAGGTCCCAGTGCTGCTTGCTTGAGACACTGTCATATTACTCAATTCTGGTCCGTTGGAGCCTGTCAGCTTGAGCTTTATTCATTACTATTTATGTACCTTTATCCTGCATCTCTTTACCTGTCGTTCAGCCAGTTTGTGCTTTCCATCTTTGCTGAGGTGAGCATGACATTGGCTCTGCTCTCCTGCTTAGGCAGGTTAGCAGTAGTTCATGACTCGCTTAGGTAGTGCTTGGAGGACATGAAATCCTGAGGTGTTAGAGTTTAAAAACAAAATCAAATTAAAGAAAAGTTCTTCAGCCTTCAGTGCTGTGACCTCTCCTTAGTTTTACAACAAGCCTGGATGAGGGGGATCCAGCTGGTTTGTTTTATAATGTCTTGAGCGTGAAAGGGGTTTGGTCCTGAGCTGGCAAGGGACAGGCACGTACGGACTGTAGGTGCTGCTGGTGCTGGAGTCCCAGGTGTGCTGCTTCACATGTCTACTGTGGCAGGCAGGACTCCCTGCCTCCCTCTGGCCCAATCCACCAGCAGTAGCATTAGTGAAGTCTTCTGGACAGACGCTGCGGTTTGGGTCTTGTTTGTGTACTCTGAAGTTTGTCAGGTCTGCACTTGCRGAGTTGGTCAGAATGAGAAGTGGCAATGGTGCTTCCCATGCCCTCTGCTGTCCTTGCAGTGTCTCTGCCCTAGCCACAAGTATCAGAAATCTCTAGAGAGATCCTGCGCTTGTCCAGCTTTGAGCTTAAGTTTAATTTTGTGTACAGACACAATCTAGATAGCGTTACAGTGCAGGAACTGTTTATGGGTCTGTGAAGAGGGGAACGTTTGTCAAAATGGATAACACCATTTCTGCCCTGAGAATCTTTGCTGTAATTCCATCAGTGTTAGTTAAAGAGCACAGCCACATACTGTAGGCATAGGCAGCACACTGGAGCATTTCATAGACCAATGGACTGCCTTAGGGAGCAGAATCTGTAGGKAGGAGGGAATTATCTGAGAAGTTCTTCCAGTTAGCAAGGGGCAGATTGAAAAGATGAAATAATAAAATGTTTGGTTCAGAGAGCTACCCAGCAAATGAGAGGAGCTATGGAAAGATGAAGCTATAGGCAGTGGCAAAGGTGAAATGCTTGAGCATGCCAGTCCTGGCAGATCAAGGCAGGCAAACTCTGTGATTCAAGAAAAGGGGGAGATGTTGGCAATGTGTCCTGAATGAGCAGGGAAAGGCTTAGAGGGGATGTAGCTGGGAGAGGGGAAAAGAGGATGCAATAGCATGTAAAGACTGGTTAAGGTTCACGTGAGCAGTATGCTGATGGGAGTTAGCTGAACCTTTAGCACGTTTGGAAATATTCACCGATATGTCTTAGAACTGTGGTTTCATTTGCACAAAGGGTACTTGATACAGTCCTAATACATTCTTCACTGGTGCTGAAACCAACCTGGCACAGGAGACAACTTGCATGACTAAATTTATTGACTAATTCTGATTTTTCTTGTGCCGTCTCAGTTAGAAAGATATATGGTCCTTGAAGCAAAAGAGTAACTCCCCTACCTCAGAAAAACTAAGATTGTTCTTAACTAACTTGCTTAAGGAGGGCCCTAAATATCAGTACTGGAGCTGTTTTTTGACGATGTGGGTCTAGCAAGATTCAAGGTTAAATGAAGGTACTTATAATGGTCCTAGGAATTACTATGAAGCGAGCATGTGCTTGCATAGTATGTAGRCATAAAATCCCTTCTTCTTTTCCTGCAAGCCCTAAAACCTTTTAACGGAGTCACTGGGCCAGATGCCGTGCCGCTTGTCAGGCACGGCGCCTGTGCCCCGGCRTCTCTGGTGGCACCCCAGTGCTGGAGACAGTTGGGGAGATTGCAGAGTTCCCTTCCTCTGCTCTGTGGATAACCCGGCAGTTCCTCTCCTCCCAAAATGGTGTCACACCCATGCTTTAATGTCTGTGGAGTCTCGCGGACCACACAGAAACCTAGTTCAAGGAGATGGACTTGTTTCTGGCTTCGTTATACTAGTAGAGATGAAAAAGGGACGGATTGCAGATCAGAACGGCACGCCATACCCACTGCTGGCTGTAAATAGCAGTAGCACAGATCAGAAGCAAACTGTGAAGTCAGGATTGAGTTCAGTTATTTAGACATCAGTTCAAAGAAATACTGGTTTCTGAGCTATTGGTGAAGAAAAAATTGTCAACGTTTTTCTTTTTTCATGTGCTGCAAACATGGAGCTCTAAATCAGTTACGTTACTCCAAATGGCTTAAAACGGTTTTCCATTGTTTTTTTTTTTTTTTTCCTGAACTTCATTAGCTAATTATACCAGAGGTAGTTTATTAATTAAACTTTATTTTTTAATGTATCCAGCTCATCCTTCTTAAGCCAAGTCTGATACAAAACCAAACTCATTCTAATCCTTAAATCTTTATTTCAAGTCATTGACCTCTTTTTGTCTGGGAATGTCAGATGGTAGCAGGTAATACTTAAGGAATTAACTTGAAGGCTGTCTGTGGGCTTCAGTTTCTTGTTCTTTCAGAACAGGACTTACTGARTTGTTACGAGGTGCATGCTGCAAGCTGTAAGTTCTCAGTGTTCGTTCCTGCCTGCAGAGGAGCATTTATAATCATTTTGTATTAACTTTTTAAAAGAGCTAAGCAGCTACTCTTGCAAACAGTCCTTGTGAAAATGCATCTCTTATTTAAGTGTGAAAACAGGTGATGGATTTTCAGAACCATGAGGAATGTGACTGGTAAGAGCTGCTCTGTGTATAATGCTTYGGATAGCCTTCCCTTTTCCAGGTGTGCAGGTGGGTGCTCACCTCTTTTGAAAATGCGACCGCTGTTGTGGGAGCTGCACCCTTGAAAGTGAATCTTCCTGAAAGGGAAGTGATCCTGAGTTTCACTGTTGATTAAAACGTAATGAAGTTTCTAGGCTCCTTGAGGTTTTCCYGTCTGCTGGTTGAATGCCAGAGCGCTGGGGTTAAACCTTGTATCTCCAGGCCATTCGTCACAGATGCCTGAGATTTAGGAGCGGAGCGGAGGGCTCCGCGCTGCGGGTTGTACCAGTGTACGTCCCCTGAGGTTTGGTGCAGAGCGCTGTGTACGCCAGGCCGTGCCAGCGGACGCAGACCCCAGCCCAAGCGAGGCCTGTCCCCTRAGGTTGACAGGGGCAGTGCACCAGCCTGGCTCCGTTGCTAATGGCCACAACCACCCCTGTCCTCTGTCACAGGCCAAGAGGTGACCTGTAAGATAGGCTCCCTGGAAAGCACGTCTGAAGGGGAAAATGCAGAATGCTGAGGGAGCTGCCTGGCCGTGCAGGTGGGAAAGACTGTGGGTAGACGTTATTGGTTGCTGTTAAAGGTACTGAGCTGAAGTTGCATATGGGGATGTTGTTATATACGTGCTTTCTGGGGCTTTTCTTGGAAGACTTCTTCATCTTTGCACGTAGCTGGTTTTACCAGTGCACCTTCTAGTGTGTCTAGCAGCAGGGTAAAAACGCGGCCTCACCTGGACCCAAAAATAAGAAGCCCAGCCTTTGTGGATGGGAGAGATGTCCATGCATACCTGACTTAACATTTTACACTTACCAGTGAAAAATGAGGTAGCTAGAAGCAGAAAAGGATGTTTATTTTTTAAAGTCATATGCATAGGGATAATATCGCATAGTACTCATCTAGCTTACTGCTTCATGCTGTTTTTTGAAGATGTGTGGAAGACCTAACAACACCCACCAGTTCCTTCAGCTTGGTTTATATTCTGCTTCAATCTTTGCGTAGTTCACTCCCCATAGAATATTTGTGTTGCAAAAAAGCTGGATTTTTAATCAGAAAATATTGACTTTAYGGTGTTAATCAGACTGAACCCCAAAATATTTCCTCTCACTCTAAAAAACAGTGCTGTGCATGAACATCTGCACCTTCAGGGAACTGGTGGTGTTGTATTACCAKTGCAAAGCTATGGTGTGTTTTGTCACCATTTGTCCATATCCTGCCATCACATGCCATTGAGATCTTTGTTTTAAAATAAAATAAAAAGAGGGTTAGTTGCCTTGGAAGTCTCTATATTACTTCACACTCCGAAAACTAATGAAATGGTAGGATTAAAATGTAAAATGTAGGATCAGAATGGCTTAAAATGTATGAGAGTTAGCCACACAGTCAAAGATTGCAATAAATGTTTAAAAATGAAACAGAAATTTCTGTCCTTAATAAAAGTGGTGTGCGTAATGTATTTATTTAGGCACCTAGAATCAGAAGAACTTTGGCTGCTTTGAATGTGAAGCGTAACTTCAAGGAATAGATGTTTTTGTTTAAACTTAATTTAAGGAGGTTTATAAGTAGAATTCACTCTTCTGGGATTGGATTATACCTTAGTTTTTATATCTCCCTCCTCTGCAATATCGTTACTTACTCAGATCTGCAAGCAGTTTTTCATCTCGGTTGTTATTGGCAGAGAGATTGTAAATCAACTTCGTGGTCACAAAGTACTGARTCCGACGTGGAGGTGCGGCAGTCAGTAGACCACTGGATCAATAAAAGCAATGAAAGGTCAATTGCCATTTTTAAAGCAAATTCAAATGCTTTTCAGAAACATCATAGTGGTCGGTTAGTTCCGTAGCCTTCCTGCTGGATCGCATTATCGCCTGCCCTTCTGCAGCCCGCCAGGCTGTACTGCGCGCTGTCCTGCTCCAGGAGCTGACTTGTGCTCCTTCCCCAGACCAAACGYGTGTGTGCTGGTGAACCAGCAGTGCACGTAGCTGGCATTAACGAATTTTGAACCAGAGCCTAACAGATGTAAGTAGCAGTAGCATTCTGAGGGGAACAAATGAATGCTGATTTGTGTTTGCCGTTTTGCAAGATGCAAGTTTGTATCTCTAAAATATGTGGTAATCGCCTGGGCAGGAGGCACTAGCAGCGCGTCTTCCCTGTAGCATTTGTGGCAGCTCAGTTTGCCTTCCTCTCCTCTCTCCAGGCTATGCTGAAAAGTAGTGGGGCCTGCTGCTGGGGCAGGCAGAGGTGAGGCAGCCTCCGGGAGGCCACTGTCCAGGAGCAGAGGAAGCTGGAGGTAGAGCAATGAAAAGAAGATGCTGAGATCCTCTATCATAGAAGTTTTTAGCTTGAGCAGTCACTGTCTGGCCTTTTTTTTAGAGTATGATGCCACTGCTGAGAGAACTGCTTTGTAAAAGACTTAGGATACCCTGAATAGCCTGTTGGTCACCAGACAAAATGGGAAGGACGGCCATGTGAGTGCCTCATCTCTGTTCCYCGGTTCCTGCAACAGCGTGAGGTTTGAACGTGGTGGGGGGAGGACTGTTAGTTAGGGGAGAGAAGCGGGGCTGTGAGGTTTTGGGGCAGAGCAGTTGCACAAACTCTTGGTATGTTTAAGGGCACCCAAAAGAACTGTGTGAAATACTCTGGGGACCTGCTTTCCGGARGCGGGATGGGTGCAGGCGCGCTCTGGTGTTCACTGCTGAAGGATGCTGTGCCCAGCCTGGATAGGGCTGCAGGGGGATCTCTGCCTGGCAGCCCTGCCTGTGTAGCCAGCCCCAGCTGCGTTTGCGGCCTCCTGCTTAGCAGAAGAGTCTCGAGGCAAGAATGAATTCTCACCGACTGTTGTGGTCACTGTTGTTGTTTAATTATTGCATCAAAGACTGAATTATTTGCCATGATCTGTGACTTGACTTGTGATACTGGCTAGGCAGATAGACATCTGCAAAGCCTTTAAGCCGAAAGGTGGGTATGTGGCTTTGGTGCGGCACACGTGCAACACCGAGCTGGCAGAAGCTGGCGCGAGCCTTGCGGGAGGCTGTGGGGGAAGCAGCAGTCTGTCCCCTGCCTTTACGCACGTCTGCTGCTGCTCTCTGCATTTTGTTCACTCCTCTGGCGGTTCGGAAGACCTTGTCTTTTGAGATCATGCAAACTGTTCTTGTTTCACTAGTGGTTTTCAGGTTTTGTGGGATTGAAAGCAGCTGATTACTTTTTTAACACTGAAAATTAAAKGGGCATTTGCCAGCAGCCAGTGATAAGTAGTAGTGGGGCGTTTTTTAATTGCAGATGAGTGGGCCCACGCTGTCTCTTTTTACTGCTTAAAACAGTTAATACATGAACATTTATATTTCTAGTTAGTAGTTTGTGTCAGGTAAATCTGATTGCAAATTGCCTTTTAATATATTTTTTCTAGTTTAGCAACTAGCATGTAAAATCTTACCTTCCCGATTACTTCATTGTAAAATCTCACTTATGGTATGATGGGGAAGTGAGTTGTAATTCAGCTTACAACATTTCTGTTTAAATGGGATCTTTATTTGACACACTTCACCTCAGCTATGACCTCTGTGTCTCTGCTGGGTCATTCTCTGAGTTTATGACGCACTTCGCATTCTTACAGAGCCCTTCCCTGGGTGATTTTAAAGTCTTTTCAAGCCTTAATTAACTGAAGTGGTATGTCTCCCCTGCGAGGTCAGTAAATACTCTTAATTGCATTGCAAAAAGGGGAAGATGTGGCAGAGGGAGATTTTAAAGGAATTCACCAGTGCTGTGCAAAAACTACTAAAGAGGCGGTAAGAAAATCTGTAATTCCTGAATCCCAATTTATGTGCAATATTTTCCTTTATTACATAAGCAAGCAAAAGAAAGATGAGATACAGCTTGGTAAGGCAAGATACAGGTCATCTTTCTTTTGTCAGTAGATTTTCTGCTTTATGACCTGGAAGCTGCTGAAAGCAACAAAAGCCCATGGATGAGGGAATCTTTTCAAAGTTGTTTAAAAGAGAAACAAGCAAACCCTGAAGGCCTCACTCCTCTCTGTAGGGCTATTTTTAGGAAGCTAAAGGGGAGGGGGAAGAAAAGGCATTTCCTGGGGGTCTGTATGTATGGTTCCTGTATGTCTGCTTTTGGATAGCTGAAGTTTGAATGCACTTGTCGGACAGTTGTGTTTGTGCACGGTGAAAAGCAGGAGCCAGGCAGAGCAGACCGCGCTCACCATGCTTCCCCAGACCCTTGGTGGGTTTCTTCAGAAAAAAACAGTTTCCATTTCTCATCTTTGATGAGAAATTTCTCGTTTCTCATCTCATCTYGTCTCATTATTGATCACTTTATCAGAAGCTGTGGCAGTGCATAGAGCAGGAGCAGCAAGATACCCCATTTATTGATAGTGATGTGCAGTGCCCTGTTAAGAGCCACAAAAGAATGMGGCCTAATAAGGTACCAGTGTTGTTATTGCATAGAAGTGAAATTAGGTAGATGTGTGTCACTTCAGTGGTGCGCCATCCCAGGTGGAAGGGCTTTTTCACCCTTAAGTTACCTACTTTTGCTGAGGTTAGAGTCACTCTAGTGACAGTGCTGGAAGGACTTTCAGGCCTTATGCTGTGTGGGAATGGAGGATGTAGTGTCCTGAGGCAGTGATAGGGCAACACTGGCTGTGCAGTTCTTGAGAGAAAAGGAAAAAAAAAAAAAACAAAAAAAAAAAAAAAAAAAAAAGCTCAAACTGGTATGAGAGCCACAATGTAGCACAAGTGCCATGGGAATGTAATCTTTGCCACTAGTGCTCTTAAACACTTGAGCAGGAGCTGAGGCATTGGCTTTGTATGAGATAGGCTCTTGACTGTAAAAGTTGCAAAGTGGCAGGGAGCAGTCAGGAGCTGGTAAGGCAAAACCGCCGTTTGCTGAAGTGCTTGGCTGTGGTGCCGTTTTCTTTAGCAAGTGCACGATAAGTAGGTATAGTTAGTAAGTGCAGTCATGCAACGAGGAGATTGGATGAACTGGTTTGGCYGCATGAGAATCGATGAGAAGTTAACTGCAGATTGTTACTGCTGTGATGTTTGTAGCTCGTGTCTTCTCTTCCTCTCCTGTTTTACTGGAAAGAAATCCTTTTTTTCCACAGGGTCACTAAAAGGGATGCTTTGACATGATTGGTTTTTATTTCAGCTTTAATAACTCACGAGTAATAAATGTAAACGCATTTGGGGAGTTCAGTTCTGGTAGGAGGATATGTGCATTATGCTGCCTGACAAAATAACGCAGGTGGAGCTTTACTGTGCAGCTGGTGCCTGGCACCTTAAAGCAGAGCTGCTGAACTCAAATGAGCAGTGTATTCCCTGCACCCACCCCCTCAAAGGGAAAAAAGAAAAAAGAAAAAAGA
>NW_028186354.1:755925-882020 GCF_003343005.1 Rhea americana | reverse complement strand
AAGCAAGGCTGGAGGCTGGAGAAACTACGGCAACAGATTCCTGCAGCCCTGAACTCTGCTGCAGCAGTTGAGTTGCTCAGTTTTGAAAGAACAGCTATCATTTTAAAAATGCTTTAAATTCTAGTCTTGATACTTTAGTTGGGAAGTTTGATACTCGGTTGGGTTGGCTGATGGGGAAGGTCTTGCTGTCTGTGACAGATTGCAGTGAGGTACAACAATATAAAGTGAGGTGGTGATAGTAATACAAAACCAGACAAAAATGGTGGCAAAATGAAGCGGGGCACACCCGCAGTCTGCACAGAGCGTTTAACGGTGTTGTAAACACCAGGCACGTATTTGTCTGGGAGTGGATGGACCCAGTCTTTGAGAATACAGAGGCGTTTGGGAGGATTCTGGGCTTGTACAGCCTGAGGCATGGGTGCTGCAAGGTGAGGCTTAGGCAGTATAGGAGGGGTGAATCTTCAACGCTGCAGTGTACAAACTCCAGAACAGGGCATATATTTAGCAGGTATTATTCTGTACAACAAATGGGAGCTGCAGTTTCCTGTTAGGAAATCTTTGCCTTACCTCCTAGGGTTATTGTTGTTCTATTTGGGATGAGAGAATAATGCATTTGGTTAAATGAGAGTTAAACCAATACCACTGAAGTGAGTTTTCCTGTGTTATAAGAGTATGCACCCATGTTTAGCTAATGATTTGAGATCTAAAACATTGTTTTCCAACATTTTAGGGACTCATGCATGTGTAACTCGTTTAGTGGATAAAATTCRTTGGATACTTCTATCTCCAAGTTCATGGTTGTGGTTCAGTTCACTTGTTAACAGCTCATAACAGATATCAAGCAGTGATCTTGCTGTAACGAATCYGCGTTTAAATTCAGTGCTTCCTATGAAACATGATACCACGTGACGTGACCGTTGCATATCATTTCTGTTGAATTTCCACGTCCTCCTCCATCACGCAGCTGACTGGTAGCTGCCTTGCACAGCAGCAGGTATTTGTTATTGCTTTAAATTGGGGATCCCTGGACGATGCCGCCCGCCGCGTGGGGCAGGCGGGCCCTGCAGCGTGGCCTCCCGTCCGGCAGGGAGCCGTGAGCTGCTGCCACCAGCTCCAGTACTTGCTACCTCTGCTGCTGCTGACACTGGGCCTTCTGCTTCCCCTGCTGCTGCTCATCCTCCGAATAAAAACAAAGCAAAAGGGGGGCCCTGGTGTAAATGAGAAACAGAACAACACRTTGCAAGCTGGGACTGTGCACCAGGCAATTGCTCCTCTGGATGTTAAGTGTATAGGAGATAATTTATTTTCAGTAAGATAAATGCCTGGATATCTTCAGCCAAGAAAGCATTTTCTCCTAAGAAAAGTTTATCTTGTAAATACCTGCAAGTTTGAAGTGACCTCAATCCTGACAGCACAAAGTTACTAATGTAGTAGGGGACTTAGAACTCCTTGAATTCCAGTGTTTTTTAAAAAATAAACAGAAAACACGCTTCCCTTTCTTATGCTTTTCTCCTGTTGTCTGCATGTGTTCTGTCTACCTTGTTGCAGATTCTTCTGCATCTTATTACAAGCTGGATACATCCCTTTCCTTAAACAGGCAGGAAAGACATTGGGAGGACAAAGTAGACCTGACTTTCATTTTTCACAATATATCTTTAGAGCTGACAGTAGTCCAGTGAAGGAGCCCCTATGCAGGAAGGGGAGTCTGTCCTTACATTTTGTCTGGCTCATATGACTGAGGTCGCTTAGCAGCAGCAGTAGTCTGCATCAGGAGGTGCTTTTTGGTAATAAGCAGGCAAGATGCAATACTGCGTGTCYGATCAGTGATTGGGTATTGAAAATGAAATACTGAGATGTCACTCTTGAAAACTTTCCTTGATGCTCTGTTAGCTTCCAGTATGGGGAGTCCTGGCCAGACAGAAATTGCCCAGCTGTGTCCGCACCTCAGAACTGCCTCTTGAGGAAATATATCTAGCAGTATTCTAAAAAATGTGATCTGTTAGCTTGTTTGTTGTAGTTCCCTGAGTGTTCTTAGACTGGAGATCCAAGTGTCACAAGAACAGATGACAAGATTTTTTTTTTCTGTAATCTGTAGGATTGGCATCACTTGTTATCATTGCAGAATCACTCCCGTGTTGTCCGTCTCTTCTATTGCACGTGCCAGATTTACTCAGCACTACCGAGGCTGCCAGTGAGCTGGGGTAGTTTACGCCTGGAGGGAGCATGGATTTATCCTGCGAGAGCTTTTGGACGAGCACAGTCTTGTACCACCGGGGCAGGACCTCCTCTTTCAGCAATAACTGAGGCAACTGTCCAGTGTTTTGTGCAACGTTCCCATCTTCCCAGAATTTGGGTCGGGCGAGGCGTCCTTATGTACAGTGCTCTTGCTCTGCCCTCAGGCTTGCTGYGCATTTAATGCGATCCCAGGTCGTCGGCCTGCGGAGCCGTATTTTGGCTACTTCTGCATGCATGCATTCAGAACGCCCCAGGAGTCTGTGCTGAGTGCAGCGGAAACCATGTTTTGGTCTGAACTWCATAAGTGAGTTCACAAGTCTGAACGTCTCTCCTTGGTTTCATTTTGTGCGCCTTACATTCGGGGAACAAGAGCTGCTGTGTCCTTCTGGAGAATAAAACAAATAGATGAGTACATCTCGGCCTCTCAAGTTTAGAGCCCTCTCTTCCACTTTTACATCCGGTGAATCAAAACGGCGCTTTCTAAAGTGAATTTTTAAAAACTTTTTTAAGCAACAGCCCCCAGATTAAAGCTTATCCTTGTGGTGGGTGACAGCTAGCTGCCCTGAAGGCAGCTCGGTCTCGCTCCCCCTGCAGACTTCAGGTCACAGGGCTGCGCGGTGCAGCTTTGCGCTGCTCCAGGCCTGGCAGGCACTGGGCATATGTGCCTCTGCCGTGTGCKGTGGCTGCCTAACCCTTGCCCAGACCTGTTTAGCCAGCAGCCTGAGCTGCTGCACCAGGAACACATCGAACGTTGTGCCAGTTCTGGAGAGGGACGCAGACGCAGACTAGGTGCTAACTTCCACGTAGAAGTTAGCACGCGCTGTGAATAACTGCCAGCACTCATGATAGAAGAGAATCCTTGTTTGGGAGTTTCACAGCATTTGGGTGCTCTGAAATTACTTTTCTTTCCTGGAGAGTATATTTTCATTGAGTCCCACAGCAACAAGGCAGGATTATTTGTGGATGTAATTTGCGATCGAAAATGAATTAAGAGACTAAGGAAAAAATCTTTATTTCTCAAAATTATGTCAGGATTTATTGATATATTTTTCACGCTAGATTTTCATGGCACTTTCTGATCACTCTTTTTTGAAAAGCGCTTCTTAAGAACATGGTTGTGAGCTAGCACTGTAAGGAGTAGCATTAGGGCAGTAACCATCGGAGACCGCGGCGGCATGGAATTCTGGTATTTGTGCAAGTATTCAACAAATAACATCRTTAGTGTAACTATCATGCTTCATTCCCATGTCCCTTTGGCAGCAATTTCCAGTGTAAATGAACACATTTTATCTTTTCATCTGTTACCTAGGGAAGTGGGTAAGTGTTGATGTGGGTCTGGCTGGCACTCAGTTTCCCCACAGCTTGATTCCCTCGTTGTTTTACTGGAACTGGGACAGAGGACGCGTCCCTCCGAGGAGGGATGTGACGAGCCCCGAGAGGACGCGGGCAGGGACGCCCCTGTTAATGTGACGGTGCAAGCTGTCCTTCGGCGTGTTTCCTAGGCCTGCCRCGGCCTGGCGTATCCCTGGGGCCGGGGGGTGCTGGGGGAGCCCGGGCCCTGTCTCTGCCAGCCCCGCAGGCCGCGCTGCGCTCCGGCCAGCCGGCTGCCTCTGGCCCTGGCGCAAATGGAGAGCGCGTGGTGCAACATGGTGCTGAGCGTGCCGAAAGTACGCAGGTGCTGTGGAAAGCGGAGGCTGTATTATGTTGTCTCCATAAAAATAGTTGGTGTCCCAAACCGGTTGGGAGAGTTGGTGAAATCAACGGAAGGGAAGGTGAAAATGAATTTCTATTGATTTTTGAAAGGCAGACTGCTCTTTGGTGTTACATAGTCATACTTTTTCTGAAGGCAGTTAGCAGGTTTTTTAATAGCAATACTCAAATTCTAAACTTCCTCTGGARGTCATGAAGCCTGAAAGGACAAAATGACACTTTTCACTGCGAATGAAGCCCAGAAGTAAGCTCCGATTTCTAATGCTAACATCCAAAATGATATTAAGGTTGGAGTGGAAGCAGAAGAAAAACTGCAGGAATACCCAGCTTCTTGTGTTAAACACTTCATAAAAATCCCTACCTTTTTCTTAATGTAAGCCTGGTATGGGAGGTATTTTAATGCAGCAAAGTAGAGCAGGGATGCTCAGATTTAAGATAAAGGAGATGAATTATAGGGTAAASTGCTATTCTAGTAAATGTACAGCGGAAATGACTTACTAAAATATGGAAGTACTTGAGGGTATTCTGAAATACAGCGCTGAGGAGAAAGCTAGTGATACAGTTCAAGAAAGAAATTTGGATTTATTGTGATCATTTCTCAGAAGATGACYTATGAAATATTGGAAGGTTTATTTGTGACACCTTCTTGTTACAGTGTTATACTTCAAATCTCAACCCTGTTATCTAAACAGAGCAGTTCAAGAGATTGCCTCTTGGAGCTGTTCGAGGGAGCTCTCAGGAGAGGAACTGGAAGGAATTAGCTACCTTGATACCACTTTTGCTCCCTGGGAGTATGAAAAGCTGAGAGAGCGCCGATTGCTTCACGTCGCGGGCGTCATGGACTGATAAAGCTGCGGTGAAGTTGAAAAAACGTGGAGTTCCTGTGGGTGGGCTTGGGGGAATTTTAAGTGACAGATCATTTTGCAGGGATTATGGATCTTCTATTCTGTATGACTCCAGCAAAATTCACGTGTTGTGGGCAGGRTGAAAGTTTTAAGTGGTACTCGTTTAATAATCAACAGTATCTTTTTTAGTTCTGAACAGAATCATGACTTACTAGTCTGAAGGTAAAATGTTTTGTATTTTCCCCCCCTTACTGATTTTCTAGTAAATACAGTTTTTCCTTCTGCTGGCTTTGATACTGAATTGTGTGCAAGCATGCTCTTTTACACCCTCTACATGCAGGTGTTTCCTCGTATGTTTTCTTTGAGTGAGGCAAAGGGCCTCTTCCCCGGATTCTTTTCATCCTGTTCCCTTCTGCTGCCTGAAGAGACAGGCTGCTCTTGTCTGTGCAGCCAGCCGCTCTCGTAAACGACTTGGTTTCTAACTTGGAAACTAAGGAAAGCAATTTTGCGTATGGAATAGGTGTTCTTTCCTTCCTTTCAAATGCTGGGTCTTGCCTGGSTAACTCCTTCAGTGCCTTATGCCTGAGCTTTCATTTTAAGGCATCAGGTCTATACCAACACATTCAGAAAAAAGGCTSTAGCATCTCACACCCTTTCCTCTTCTTAGCACTGTCATCGTAGTCGTTTTAAGATCATCTGACACTGTATGTAAACTCTAAACTGAGATCTGGAGCCTAAGCCAGTCCCTCTGCGGAAAGCAGTATTCTGTGGTGCAATAGCTGTGCAAACTCAGCAGAGCTAACCTGAATACTTCCCTTGCTGTCAATACTGATTTCTACTTCTATTTACATCAATTTTTATAGTGTATCACAATGCAGTCCCAGCTCAGCGTTCTGGGAGCAGGAGGGTTTTTTCCCCGACGTAATTTTGTCTCAGGCTAGATGGAAGAAGTGGCATAAATAATTTCATGAAAGTTATGATGCTGAGTTTAAATGCATGTTGTATGGGGCGATAAATTTACTGCTTTGCCCTAGCACTGCTCACCAAATGCTTCTTCCTTTCCATTTATTCAGACCTCTCAAATCCTAGTGTTATATAAACCACATGTTCAGCAAATGCATTTGTTAATGGCTTAGAAATATTAGTGGCTTATTTTTGTCATAGCTGAGGGAAGGAAAGGAATCCCTGGTAYAAAGGAGGTCCTTCATAGCACCTTCACCTTGTACCTCCCTCCCTCCTTCCCAGCACTGAAAGAAAAAAGAAAAAAAAAAGTATTTTTTTAGTCTGTGTTCATTTGAGTCTGAACAGTCTCATAGCCCCCAAAATACTGTTCAGTTTGGTTTTCCAGGAGAAATGTGAACTTGATAGACTTCTGTGACCTTTCTGCCCTTGACCATAATATCTCTGCATTGTATGCGGCTGCATGTACAGCAGCTTGGCCTTTGCCTCCCCTAAACATGTAAGGGATTAACCTTTTGCAAAAGTAAATTCCCCAGAGTGAAATCTTCTAGCCAGTGGAAACTTCCCATTGCTACGCCTTTCCTTACTGGGGTTCATGTTTGCCCCTGGCCTAGGTCTCCATTTGCTTATTTGCAAATAAAAACATCTGCCTTTTCCTCAATGAAAGGGGCACTTTAATGAGATTCTTAGAGACCTTCTGTGCTTTCCCTTGAAATCTAAATTTACCCAGGGACAGAGGTTATTTTGGAAGAGCTGAAGCAAGAAAATGATCCCTTTGTTCTGCAGATTGAGAGAGCAGTCTGGTGGTCATGTTAAAATGCTGGTGCCTTTAATTAATATTGACTGACACTGCTCTAAACAGGACGATTACATTATGTGCTCTGGCTGAGGGGATGTTGAGTGACGGACAGGAATGATTTCAGACCAGGCTGTCATCACTGTTGTGTTTCTCTTTGGCTTCTAAACCCTTCCCTTACTTGTTAAAAGAGCAGGCCATAAAACAGCTTTCATAGTGAAAGCTTGTTTTATAGTTGTAAGATCTGGCTTTCCATTCGTGTCTGATGAACTCTGTAAAAATATGGGAGACGGAAATATGAATTGGTTGGTACTGGTTCATTTGGGGAAAACATACAGACAAACAAAAGTGTTTTGTGGTATGCTAAATACTGCCCCTGGGCTGCTGGAGACTGACTGATTCCTAAGAAAAATCAGGAAGAGATTTCCATGTGGGAGCAGGTAGAAGAGTGAGAAAGGAGGGAAGAGGCCAAGAGAAGTTGTTACTTCCTAGAGGTGCGTACGGCAGGCCGGGGTGGAGGAGGAGCAGGGCCGGAGGGCGCTGTGCTCTTGGTTGCCTGTGTTAGTTCTGTAGGCTGACTCCGAAGGACAGAAACGAGAGTCCAAGTGCTACAGAGTTGCCCCAGGGCTCCTATGGCTAAAGGCAGCCTCGGGGAAATACCCCTGGGCAAAGGACGTGGTTACATCGGCCCTCAGAGCTTGACCAGCAGGAGATGCCTAAGTAATGGCTAGAGTAGGAAATTATAATATTTTCCAGGTTTGCTTTTTTTTTTTTTCCTTATGCCTTTTTTGTGCAGCCTTTTAAGCAGGGCTAACTCTGCACTTGAACTCTGAAGAGATTTTTCTGGATTTTCCTACCGTGTAACAGACCCAAAGATGATGCCGTTACAGACACGGTGCTCAAGGCAAGTCAGTGTGTTCCAGGTGTTGGGATCAAAACGAGCAGGGCAGGGCTGCCGTCATTAAGTACTGTCCCCTTCCCTTGTCCTGTACCCCTCCCCCCCCCCCCCCCCCCCCCAAAAAAAAGGGGCGGAGTGGGGGGAGTAGAGCGTTGGTCAGTGCGGAGGACCAGTGGGAGACTGCTGCTGCGGACTGGCAGCTTGCGAGGGGGGAATGCGTGATAGTACGAGGTGGCGTTTTGCAACACGCGTCACTTGTTTGTTCACGTTTAGCCTGAATGCAAGATGTAACTCGCGTGGCTGGAAGATGCATGCAGCTGAGTACCAGCTAGGGGAGAGGCACTACCCCCGCGTACCAAAGTACAGGACTTCCAGATAAAATCATTGCTTTGGGATATTAAACAGTAGTTGACAATTATTCATTTTCTACCTGAGCAGTCATACATACTGTGTATTTCTTTAAAGACTGAATATTGAGCATACATTGAGATTGAAGCTCTGAGAGCAGAAACATTTGTGTTTGCATTAYGATCAAAAAGATCTTAAATCATTGTTCGGGAACACTCAGAATTCAAATCAGTTTTCATGCTGACAGAGTTTATTTCTTGACCCAGGTCAAGGAACTAAATTGTGTTTTATGGACTTCAACCTAGGCAGAATCTGCTGAYGACAGAAAACTGGCATTTTCATTTGTTACTTACTATTCAGATTCTTCTGTTAGAGCCAACCACATGAAAATACCTGCCTGGATCTGTGTAGTAAAAGAACAAAAAAAATTTTGCTGCCCTCAGTGCCTTCTGTTTAATTGCCTATCTTGATAATTTGTTACTAAAACTACAAAACATCAGCTTATTTGAAAATAAGCGAAATATCACAGTTGTTCCTCATATCCCAGGTGGTGTTGCCATGGTATCAAACCGAACCCAGCGATGAGCAGTATACCTAGATACAAGTTATCAGCGGGATATTGAACATCTAAGTGATTTGTTTACACTCACTTTATTGTAGTCACTAACACACGTGTACCTGGAGGTGAGGCTGCRGTCTCATTGCAAGTAGGAACGGAGCAGATGGCAAACTCAGGCCAGCGTGTGGTGTCTAGGAGAGCTGTGCATGGGCAACAGGCGCTGCCTGGAGCTGCCAGCCAGGCTTTGCCGCTGCCTGCGGTTGCCCTGTTGTTCCAAGCAGGGCTTTCCCGGCTTGAGGAGGAGCACACTGGGAGCTTTGCAGCACACTGGGAGCCTTGCAGATCGTGTTCTGCTAAAGAAGAATTTGCGGAGCAGCTACTTGGTGTGTTTTGGTTCAGTGTATTTACTTCTAGTACACATGTTGGGCATTCAGTAGCAATGAGAACAAATGGCTTGCAGACAAGTCTGTCTTTCAGAAGCCCTGGCAGCCTAACCAGTGCCTGCCTCTCAGGCAGCAGCCCAGTTTGAAGCCAGCTTCTTGGTCCAGTTGGGCAGAGGCCCTGCTGACAGCTTTCCTCAAATAACCTGTAGCAGAAAGCTTACAGCCCTCCTTCCCTGTTTTGCACCTAGCAATTGCTCTGCTGCTAGGAAAAAGGATTTGTAAGACAGAGTACGTGTCCCATGTGGTAATTTCTGCTGCCGTATTACGCTCCTCTAGTGGCCAGAGCCGAAGGGCTGCTGGGGCCTGGGGGTCCCAGGGACTTGGACACCCTCCTCAGCCGCACTGGGCAGCGCGATCTGCCTGTGGTCTGCGCTGGGGGGAGAAGCTTGTCACTCGCGTGCTTGTGCCGCCACGCTCGGGACGCACTGACGCCTGGGGGCTCTGCCGCAGTGCTGCGCCGTGCTGCACGGCTGAGCCTCGGCCGCGTGCGCCGGGCGCGTAGCCCTGCTCTTCTGTGCCTCAGCTCTACTGGTAAGCCACTGTATTTCTCCAGCTTGAACCTAGTGGATGCGGATTTCCTTATTACAAACTGCAAATTTATTCAGGACCAAAGATTTCAGATGAAAAAGGGAGAGAAAGTGTTTTCTGTTAACTGACACTTGGGTAYTGTGGAAAAACAGGACTGCAAAAACTTGCTTGGTATTCTTGGTGGGCTGAACCTATACAGGAAGCTTTGAATTCACCAAATGGATCAGGTGAAAAAATATCATTGGATTTTGATCTATTCAGAAAATATTTGTTTTGTATTTTTTTCTTTTTGAACAAACTTATTTTTGCTTTTAAAATCATCAAGATTGCTATTAAAATAAGGTATAAAATGAAGAAATAACTTCCTATCAATTTATTTCTTGTTGCTCTGAAATAAGCATTTTCAGTTTTATTTTGCCAAGGAAACCACAAAGCTTGTCATTTGGAGTCAGTGAAATGACTTTTTGATTATCCTTGGCCAGCACTCCAAAATCTCATTTATTCTTGTAGCTATAAATACAGACACCTTAATGTTTTTATATCTGCACGTTTTGATTTATAGCATCACCTAAGGAAAATAACTGCTTTTCCAGTCTATGACAGACTACTGAAAAATATGCTTGCATATGGGTCTCTTTTCCTTTCCTAGCTGAGTTATGCACAAGTCAGAAAAATCTTGAGATGATACGAAAATGTGGGTATTGTCTTTGGGGCACAGGCTGTGATTCTGTAGGATCAGAAGTATTTGTTTAGAAAGATTTTCATGAGTAGAAATAACAAAAGCAGAGGTCTTTCCGAATCCAGCGTGATACAGAGCAGACTGAATCCTGAGTCATGAGGCAATTTAAGAAAATAGTGACTTTCCTAACCTCAGTTTCTTCCACCAGCTGAGAACAAGTTAAATTAGAAGCAGATTCCAGCTGCTCCAGCTGCTCCTTCTGTCTGTCCAAGGTTTCATTCACCCTTGCTGTCCTTGCCAGGCAAGTATTTGCGTGACAGGCGCAGCCTGGGAGACTGCAGTGTGTGTCCTCTCCTAAATGCGCCCTTTATCTTGCTTTTGTAGGCAGTGTGCTGCAGTGATCTTGACTGTGTTTATCCTTCTCCTCAGCCAAATGTAAAAAGTCTGTTGCTTTTTGCTGGCTGGCTGATGACTGGAAAGGCATTTCAAAAAATACAAACATTATAGACTTGTGCCTCACAGGTCACATCCTTCCTTTGGAGACTTAATTCACAGAACCTAGAGCAGCCTGTTGACACCAGGCTGGGGAGAGGATGGAAAAAAGGCAATCATGCTGCTAAATGTAATCAGTAGAGCAGGGGACCTTGCTGGGGTTGGGGCTGTTTGTTTTCTCTTCTTTCTGTTTTTAGGAAACCAAAGGTTTGTTTCTTGCCTTGGCATCTCATGAAGCAGCAGATGATGTGATTTGCTGAAAATGAGGTGGCAGTGTTTCAAGGACAGCACAGATGTGATGCATTATTTTAATTTACATAGCCCTATGGGAAATAAGCACATAGTCCTGTAGGTGTAAGGCTGCACGGCCGGTATCGCCGCAGTGCGCAGGCCGGTGTGATTCARAAATGGCTGTAGCCGCTTCTAGTGCATCCCCTCCTGTTGCATGAGGAAAGCGGGCCTGGATGGCATGTGCTGAGGCTGTCRGGTGAGCCCTCGCTCTGGTTTCCTCTTTGTGGAGCCATTAGAAACTGGCACCTGCTAGCAACTAGAGTCCTCACTTCCCATAACTGGCTTTTATCATCTTCCACAGTTGTGATGGTCTCCTGTAAAGAAGAGTGTCCCATGTGCATTACGAAAGGCCAGACTTGTGAGCCAGGACTACAGTGAGTGAGGAACTGTTGTCACTGTGAGAGCTGAGAGTTGATATTCCCTTCTCCTCTGTGATGGCTGTAACTCACGGCCTTGTATGTGAAAAATAGTGTAGGCGAAAAATAGTGTGGACTCAAGGCAAAGTACTGATTCCAGTCTCAGCTCCACTGAAGCATTTCATGCGGAGGGGGCTCGGATGCCGTGTCTGGTCCAGAGCAGAGGGAGCTTCGCTTGGGTAGTTCCTGTGTTTCTGTCTTTGTGGTTTCATCTGCTCTGCTGTTGCCTGTGCTGGTACTGATGGGCCAGCATGACACCATCTTCTCTGCAGGCAGTCATGAAAAAGCAGCTGCCTTTCCACTCTGTTGTTAAAATATGCCAAGGGTGCTCAGCAACCTGGAAGGACTGTGTTTTCTAATAAATCTGTGTCAGTAGTAGCCAGTGGTTTGGCACCTCTCCATGCCTTTTTGCTACAATAGTCGTGGCGGATATTAATGCCTTTTGCAAATGCTGAGAGCAGAATACAGCTCCTGTCATTCAGCTTGTCCGAAGTAATCCCTGTGCGAGGCAGCCTTGGCTATCTAACCTGCTTTAGAGGTCCTTATTGAGAAGGAACATTGCCAGTGAAAGCCCATCGTGCTGCAGGAAACAGCACTGCTTATGGAAGCAGCAGTCTGCCCTCTCCTCTCTGGGGGATTGGCTGTATTTTCTGTGGTATCACTGAGTTCATAAGGTGCCATTATAGCTGCTATTTTTATGGAGAGATGAGAAAGGCAACTTCCTGCAAGAGCTGTTGCCATAGCAGCTGTGTGCTTTAAGAACTTCTAATACAAACTAGGTATTTAATTTATTCCATAAGGGCTAAATGCAGCATGAAACACTTAATTTAAGGGGCAAAATAACCAGGCCTTATGCTAGGGCATGAATGCAACTAAAATCAAGCCTTTGGGGCCAACACTTGCTATGCAAGGATCTCAAAGCCCATGACAACAGTAATAACTAGGCATGCCAAGTTCAGAACTGCATGTTTTAAGCTGACTTACCTACCTGTGTTAGAACAATGTTGTAATTAACTCTTATAGTACTCTAGGAGAAGTGGGTAAGTCTGCCCATGTTTTCTATGATTAGATATATTTTAACCRTAGCAAGAACTTAGAAAATTATAATGGTGCAGCTAGGTCAATCTAAAGAATGAGCAACCTGACAGTCTGCAGAAATAAAGGTGTTGTGTTTACAACACCTTTAAGGATACAATGGCTGTGAACGTAGGGAAATACTTCTAAGAGCTTGAATCTCCTTGTTGTTGAGCCTTTTGTTATTAGGGGGCTAACGGGGCGATTTTTATCCTGCATTCAGTCCAGCCACGTAGGCATTAGTAGAGGGGAGTTTGGGAGCTATTTTGTGTGATCCCTCTTCTCTCACTTTCCACTGACAGTGCTAGAAATAAGGCTGAGGAAGCCAGGACAGAACCTGGTTGTATATTTTTTTTTCTCTATGTATGGAAGAAGACACACATAAAGAAAGGAGGCTTGAGCTGCGAATGTCAGGCTGTGGCCTGGTTAGCTTCCTGATGGGTTCTTTTTATGGTATGTCTAATAACTAATTTCTGCCTATTGGCAGAAGGAATTTCACTATACGCTGCCTTTGGATTCTCTCCTCTTGCCACATCAGCATGGAAAATGATAGATGTCATTTGGTTGAATAAATGTTTTAAGTTCTCATTCTTCATGCATGTTGTCTAAACGAATCAAAATTTCTGAGGATTTTAATAGCCTGATTTAACTGACAATCTTCTGTGAATCACTAATGAAAGGTTAAATGAGGAAAGAGGGAAAACGAGGTTTTTCAGGTGCTGGCAGCTCTTGATATTAACTACAAAACACGAGCTCCAGGACCACGAACCCCCTTGGTGCTTGCGTTGTGTTCCGAGTCTGCGGGACTGGGGGAGGTGCTAGGTTACGTTCTGAGTAAAATCCTTACCAAAATAGCAATGTCATCTGTAGCTGGCTAATGGCACAGAGTGCTCTTCTGTGTGCCCAGTCCAGCTTTGCTCTGGGAGCACACACGCTGTCACCTGTTGGCCCTTAATTGTCATGGATGAGAAGAAACAACCCTCCTTCTCCACCCCCCGCCTTCCCCCTGCGCACACTCTTGAATTGGTTGTTCTTTTCCCCTGGTGTCTGTCCTGCAGCCAGGTGGGTTTGGAGACCTTTTATTTACTARTTGGGCTTGACTGTGGCTGTTCAGCCCCACAGCTGAAACAGGACAAGCTTAGAAATGTGCCACCATGGGCTGCTCGTGGAGGTCCTCTAGCATCTGTGTGTTGGGGCTGGCAGGATACTTTCTGCCGATGTGCTCAGGGGAGACTCCCCTCCGACCACTGCCGTTGGTAAGTGATGTGTAATTTATCCCTCAGCCCTGATGTAGGCTTTTGCCTGCTACCCACGTTGAGTCACAACCTGTTCCCCCACCACAGTTCTCCTAGATGTATTGTGCTCAGGGAACCCGTGTGCAGCAATTACGGCTCTCCATATTTTCCATGTAATTTATTCATACAGTTTAAAATGCATGGTGAAAACTGCAGCTGCCAGTTAATGTTCATCTGTAATATCTTGAATATAAAAAGCTAAGCAAATGCCCTTCTCACCTTCTGTCTTTCCCCTTCCCACTGTTCCTTTTGGCTTGACAAGCAAACAAGTCGTGTGTATGATCTTTGGTAGGTGCTGTACAGAATTAGCTAGGGAAAGGTCCTCTAGTATGTGTGGTGAGGCATGGAGCAGGAAATCCTGCTCAAATACTCTGACTGAGCACATGGGAAACAGGTCTTGGTTCGACCTGCTCCATGGAGGATGCCATAGGAGTGGACCTGTGCACCCAGCGCAGTCCCTGTCAGGACCGCGCGTAGGCCCGTGTTCTCACACCGTGCTGCCCAGCAGCGAACGAGCTGCCTCGCCACCCTGCTTGGCGGGGTGACTTTGAGACAGCGGAGTCACGTCATGCTGCCTCTGRTGGGGGTGGAGGTTGTAGTCTGTCTGCTCCAGCTCGACTGACAGGCTGCCTGCTTACAGCTTTTGACTAGGAGGGGGAGAAACACTGTACATCATCAATCTCGTTTTCAGTCCCCCAATTTCTACTCCTTTGATTTCACAGTTTACCAACAGTATTATCTGTATTTTTTTCAAATATTCCAAAATAAATTAAACTTGTAGTTCCATCTTATTTTTCTTCTGTAATTATACCACTGCATCCTCAAGGTTGTGTGTCACCAAGTTCTACCTCGTGGATTATAGATYCAGTATGTACATTTAGAAAAATCGTCCTTGATAGGTATCGCAATCATTGTGCAATAATAACGTACTTGTYGCATTAATATGTAGAGAAGCAGGAGAGATTTTGCATAGCAGCACAATTTAAAGCCTTGAACCATACTCTTTCTAGCAGGGTTTAGTATGGCAATTCTGTTGATTAACAGAAAGAGTAAAACATCTATTAATTAATATAAAGCCTGAAAGACAGTTGTGCCCCCAACTTCTAAATGCCCCGTTGGTATGTTCTAACATGTGCTTTACATGGACTGATGAACTGGATCTGTATCTAAAAGAATGAGCTCTGAATGAGGATGTTAGTGCTGTCTTCATAGCTGGAACCCTGCTGCCCTCTAGGAATTTTTATAATGAAATATTGTTAGCAATATTGTTATACCTGMATCCCAAACTCTGGATTACTATATTAATGTTTAGTCATAATGTTGTTGAAAATATTTCAGATTTCTATAGGGACTGCTGGATTATCATATCCTATTTTTACAAAACCTTCAGGAGTTCTGTGAAGCCTCTCTGTTAACTCCTGAGTTCTTTAATGCATTAGAAGGGAAAGCAGAAAATTACTTGTAACTTAAACTGAAACTTAAATTAGTTTTATTTGYGCTTGCCCTTACCTGTCAGCAGAAGAGAGGTTGCAGCAATGAATGATTTTCAGATTCCAGGATGATTTTCAGATTTCCTGTAGGGGAAAGAGAGTATACAGTGAATGTTAATGGAAAAGTAATTCCTATTATTGAAAAGGTTTTCTACCTAAAGACCCTTTAGCAGGTTATTTTAGCAGATGGTGGGCATACCTGCCCCATACAATATAGTGAGAAGTAGATTCAAAGCAACTCCCAAGCCACAAGGTAAGTTTTATCATGATCTGATGCTTTCTTACTCTGAAAATAAGGCTTAATATTTATAACCCAGTATCATTTCTTAAAATCTTCCATCATAGGAAAGAATAAGTGGTATGGCAAAACTGCGTGAGATCTGGTCCTTGTTACGAAAATACTGCCTTAACTGTGGTTGATGAAGGTGGTTTTATTAGTTTGGATTAGTCAAGAGAGAAATGTAACACAGATGTCGAACGCTGGACAGCTGAACATCCTGAAAGGTCCTCTTCAAGAGACGAACAAATTAACGAATGCTTGTACAGACACAGTTACTCTTCAACAGCCCGCTGTTTCTTCAGTTGCATACTATGCTGACAGTCCAAACCCTGGGATGAACAGATAAGACATGGTCTCTAGTGTGTGATGAGGATGGCTATAAATCAAATGGGTATAGTCTCTTCGGCACAAATTGTGCAASTTCAGAGGGTTTAGTCATTGCTGTGTGATCGTTTCAGCTCCACTGTCTTTCACCTGCTGCAGTCTGCAGAGCCCAGCCAGTCCCGCAGAGAGGCAGGTTACCGCAGAGCTTCAGTCACTGGGCACGAGTAGTCAGTAGTGAGACTGCATGATGCCTGCCTCAAAAATCCAAGGCTCTYGTGAGAGTCTGATTGTTTCTGAGTAGTTTCAGGTTAGATATGCACCTGGTTAATTTCAGAAACGTTTTGACTAATATTTAGCATGTGAGAGAACCCCCCCCCCCCAACACAGACACCTTGACATGTGGCATTTAAAAACACATAGTACCAAAGATATGAATACGCCAGATTGATAATACAGAAGTTGCAGAGTCTTGCTGTTAGCAAGGCAGGTTGTGTTAGCACTTCTGGACTTTTCAGGGTGGTAGGAGAGAGCTGAAGGACCAGAAGTTTGAGCTTGCATGGCAAGTAAAGCTGGAAGATGTGCCAGGTGTCTGGTTTCCAGCCCAAGCTTTCCAAGACTCTTGCAGTGAAGTACGCACAATTACACACAGGGGTTCATAGGAGTTAAAAGTTTTCTGGAGCAAGTCCTGACGCAGTGTATCCATGCCTCATAACCGCAAGAACTATGCGTGGTATCACTTGGGACAGCTGGCTTCATTTTCACAGAGCCATTCAGGAACGTGTCGGCTTTGCGGAGATGAGAAAGGAGGCTCTGCCAGCTGCTGTGGCGAAAGGGTATGGCAGAAGTTGTCCTGTGCCGTCTTAACAGCGGCACAGTGTTCAGTGGGCTATCGCTGTTCTTTAAAATTTCTCTGATAAAGTTTGTTTGAAGGCATAATTAGGTAGTAATCTTTTCTGAAGACCGTGTGAGGAAGACTGGAACTTTTTTTTAATAAATTGGAAATATTTTTGGACTAATGTTTTTGACTTCAGTGTATTTAGTGGGGCATTCTTTCACAAGACACRGTTGCTGTTGGTGTCAACAAAAGTTTGAGAAAGAAGCAGATGAAAGTGCTACAGAATCTTGCTAGGTTAGTTTTAAAACTGTATTAGTTATGAAATTAACTTGCAAATGTCTGCTTCTGATTGGTTTGGGCCAGTTTAACCCTATTACTCTCTATGGAAAAATTCCTGCTTTGCACTTAGAATTAGGATTAGAATTGGCTGGCGGTTTTTAGTGTAGCATTGTAAGACATCTGTCATCATATGCAATACAGAGAAAGTGTTGATCTAGAAGCGTATGTTCCTATTTACGTACTATAATCAAGGAAACAGTGATGTCTGAGGCGAAATGTGGCGCTAAAGTCAAGTTTGATGGAAGCTAATAAAAACCTTTGGAGTGAAATTACAGATTCATTTACTTCAGACTGATTTTCACAAATTATCTCTTGTCAGGAGTTCGCAAAACAAATAATAAAGATTCTCACTGCTGCTAATGGCTGTCCCTGAAAGCTGTTAATCAGGCATCTTGCTTCTGTCAGCTGATGCTTCCTTGAAAGTGGTGGGGAGGGTTTTTACATGGAGGCAATTTGTTTGCTGAGGAGCAGATGAAACCCAGCAGTCACTGTGAGCAGCCTGGGCAAGTAATGTGCAAGTCTTGGGTCAAGACAGAGTTATGTGGGTAACTTCTGGAGGCCGAGTGCAATGCGGGCAGTGGATTGCAGGATAACTACAGCCACTGATCTTCTCATCTTTCCTCCRTAGTAATAAGGTCTGTGCCCCACAGGTTATGGGTATCCTGTATGTATATAGTCCTTGGGGATTTCCTTTCTTCTCTCTCTCCCCCTGTTGCAGTGCAGCATCGCTGCAGTCTCTCATTCCTGGGGGATATGGGTACGCATGGGTAAGTTTGGGTGCATGTCTGCTGAAACTGCAGTTCTCTCTTGGGCTTTGTGCATCTCGCTTTTATTTTAAACATTTTCTGATAACAAAGTACTCCCAGCACGTGACATTTCACACAGCTCAGCGATTCTCTACCAGTGCCTAGGTCTCCTGGAAAGCTCTGTGCCCAGCATTTTGTTTTTTACGGACTGCGTGTGTTAGTACCACGAAGCCTCCTTGGGCTGCCCTTCCGTTGTGTCTGAGGCTTGTGGATGGTGCTCTCACATCTCATGCATGAGAAGTGAATGAAAAAGCTCAGGTGCCTGCTTCCTGCACGTTCCTGTTGCGTGTTTTAGTCCCACAACTCTTCAGTTGTGCTTTATTATTTTTTTTTCTGTTGTTGTTCGTTTTTTTTAAGGAGTGGGTAGCAAAGATTATCTTTTTTTTGGTTTGGTAGAAGCAAAGAGACAAATCTCCGTCCATTGCAGCTGTGAAGGTACAGCCTGCTGCAGTTGTGTGTCCTTCAGAAAGCAATAGGGTCTAAATGTTACCTTTTACTCCCTGTGCAGAGAGTCAAATGCTTATTTCTTTGTAGCTGATACATGAGGCTTCTGTTCTCATATATGAAGTTAATCCTACTCCTGATAACTTGCATTCCCCTTCTGTTCTTTGAATGGCTGGTTGGCTGCTTCTCCCCATCCGGGCAAGAGATAGGAAGTATAAACAGCACAGTAGCGCGACGGCTGTTGATTCAGTCGCATCAGCCTTCCTGTTGAAACTGGATCCTGAAGCTCAAAATGGGAATGAGGTTCCCAGTGAGTAACTGAGCTTGAAATCCTTCCATTTTAAACAACAAACATTTACTGGGCTCAGGGAGACATTGAGAACTGTTGAGACTTTCTTGAGGGATTTGCAAAGATCCTTATACGTTCATTTCTCCAGTGGAGGGGAGAAGCTCATTATCTGGATTTCTGTTGTTTGTTTGGGGGTTTCTGTTGTTTGTATTTTTTTTTTCTGTTTTTTGTGAACAACATGGTTAATTTCTTTCTTTTAATTTCAAGTAGAGATTATATGTGTACTGAGTGTTAACTGTATTTTCAGCAGAGGATTTAAGATAAGAATAGTTCCATGGCTGCATGTGAAACAAAATCTATTCAGAGGCAGCTTTTTCATGTTAATAAAAAATCGTATGGACCTCTAAGCCCAGTATGTCAGTAAATATCTGTTCCTGTGATTAGCCAGTGGAAAGTCTGTGTTAACCCAATAGGGCTAAACTCTGCTTGTCTCTATGCCTGTAGCCTCACAAACCGCTGATGGAGCT
Organism: Rhea americana; assembly: GCF_003343005.1. Lineage (NCBI taxonomy): Eukaryota > Metazoa > Chordata > Aves > Rheiformes > Rheidae > Rhea > Rhea americana. Next base: position 863,117 of record NW_028186354.1, on the reverse strand, counting down.
CTGGTTTTACCTTCCTTTGATCAGGAACTGAAGTAGCTCCTTATTTCATAAGTCATTGCAAATACTAAGAGAGTCATGGAGACCTTTTAATTAAGTATTTCTGATTTTATCTTTGACCTTTTACRGATTTCATGATAGAAAAGCCCGTCAGGGCTGTGAACCAGAGTACATAAAGGTCTCATCATTCGCCTGTACTGCAGATCCATGTGGCAGCTTCCTTGTTCTTTGAGTATGCTGAACTTCTGGGGATGCCACTGGGGGAAATGGTATCCCAGATGCAGGCAGCGATGTGTTCTGCGTGCGCAGTGTAGAAAGGAGAGCATATCTCTTTGGTAACCGTACCCAAGTGTCATCATCTGGTATACAGGATGTGATATGTTTGCTATTCATTAGTTACTGTTTCCAAATGTTTTATCATCTGAAATTTTAATAGTCTAATTTTCTGTGTTTTGATAAAAGTCTCTTACAAATTTTCCAGCGTAGCATAGCTTCCAGGTTCTAGCCTTCACTAATGAACAAATAAATTACTGCCTCCCAAAACTTGGCTCAGAGACTTAACAATTTCTCCTGTATCCCTGCCAAAAGTGGCTTTCTGATTGCTGGTGTGCTTTATGGAGTCAGTGATCAGTATCAGCAATTCCTTTACCTTAAATTATTAGTTTAGGGATTGAATGTAGAGCAGCTCCACAGAGGTACAGAAAACATGTTTGTCTAATKTATTTACTTGTTTATAAAAAAATGTTTCCGTTCTTGCCCAGGTTAGAAAATGTGAGGCTGTCTTTCAGGACGCGAGCCAGAATGCGTTTTTCCTTGCCTTCCTGAATGCAGCCCAGGGGCAATTCCAGTGTGGTCACTAGTTGTCCTCAAGTAAATTTGTATTTTTAGAATGGTTGGCTGCTGCAAATCCCATGATTTCCCTAGACTTGTTCCTCTTCACACTAAGATTTTTGGGTTCAGAGGAAGTTTTGTAATACAGCTGATATTGCAAGCACTGATTTAACCAACACAGATAGTATTTTGTTTCTCTTAAAAAAAAATAATAATAATAATAAAAGAAAAGGCAGAATGCCCAACAGCAATGTTTGRATTACAGCTGCATTTTATTTTCCAGACCCTCTTTTTATCTCCAAAATAAATTAAGTTCACTCTGAATTGGAACTGCTTTACCTCTCCATGTTACCACAAAGAAACTAGGTTTGCTCTGAATAGCTTATGGGGCAAATGGCATGAACTTTATCATTGCTTTTCTAATCTTGAGTAGTGGGTAGGATTAGCTGTTTAATCCATGTTCATTTTCTCTCTAATGAAGTTGCATATTGCTAGCCCAGCAATGAAATCCCTCTTCACCTTCCAGTGAGATGCCTGCTTCTCCATGCACACACTAGAAAACCTCTGTTCTTATTCGCGTGAATGAAGGTGTGGAGAGTGAAGCCTCTGTTTTTCTGTCCTGAGGATTATCTTCAGGCATTCCAGCCTTTGGTCTTGTCCAAGGAATGATAATGTTCTTGAGGTTAAAAATACCTTAAAAAATAATTTAAATATGAGGACATTGTATTCTGAGCCTAGCATGGAAAGTGATGTAATCTCTAGTGAGAGCTTGGCATCCTGGCAGCTGAGTGTGTGTCGTGGCTGAGTCTGAGGAGCTTGTTACCTCCTTTCCTGTTGTAACAGTTATGATTTATTCTTGAGCGAGTTTGTTGTGCACAGGCAAGATTTTCCTGAGAGTAGTGAAGGTACTTCTGTCTTGCTAATCAGATACCCATGCTGGGAATGAGATAAGGTGTAATTTTGCTTTGACTGCTTCCAAGGTCAGAGGTACTGTTTGCAAGGGGTTGAGCAGATGCGGTTGGCTGCTGATAGCCTTGTCTGTTGTCTCCTTATTCCTGTGCCTCCCTCACCTCTTGCAGGGAGGGGAGGCAGACGGAGGCAAACTGGGAAGAAATTAGAGTTTTGCAAGAAACCACAGGTGAATTCTGTGGATGTCAGAGCAAAAAGTTACACAACCTATAGATTTTAGTAAGCTTGCTTATGACCTCAGTTCTTCCGCAAGCATCGTTCAGTGTTAGCACGTTTTGAGCTGTATTCAGTTCATGTACTTCAGGTTAGTTCGCTGTTCCCAGCTGTGAAATAGTCATGTTCTCCGTGAGAACCACATAACTAGGCTTGACAAGGGCAAAGGTTACGGTGAGCTGACTTGAAGGTATATTCAAGGCTCCTAGTGGTATTGTGGGGTTTTGGTAAACCATATTCTGATGGCGGTGGGAAGTGGTAGGAGGAGTCTGCCTACGCAACAGAGAAAATGAAGTTAGTGGCCCATGGCTACAGCTCCGTGCAAGTGACACCAGGGAGTCTCTTCCCTTGGGGAAGATAACAGATATCTCTGGTCTCTGAAGTGACACAGACAGCAGTAAAGGTTCTCTTAGTTAATAACAGCACTATTAACCAAAGGAACATATTAGTAGAGGTAGGTGAGCTCAGCTAGCCTGGCTGTAAATACAGGTCTCTGCAGAGATGTTGTTTTACAACAACCTCCTTTCCAAAGCCTATGGAGATCCCACCTGCATGAGAGAGCTAAGAATGACCATCTGCTGAGGGCGCTAGCCTCACAGCACATCCTTCTGAAAGTGGTCTCTGAAGGAAGTCTGACAGTCACTAGTCTCTAGCACAACAGGCATGGTAGACAGCTGTGGTTTTTCTGTGTCGTGCTTAACTCCTAATAGAGAGACTTGAGTGTTTCCATTGCCATCTCTTTGAGAAGATGAGCACGTTGTCTGGGAGGCCCTGTTTTGTTTGGTAGTGTCCCAGAGAAATTTAGTTAGTTTTGCAAACAAACTCTATTCATAGGTCTTATGAGGCAGCTTGAAGGAATTACTAGAAGAAAATAAACTGGCGTGTTGTCRAACATGCCAGTGTTGCAGCTGCTTCTTACCAGAAGATAAGGAAACAGAATACTTCACGCAGTTCACCTACAAGCCTGGTGTTTGAGTGACCACCTTGGGGCCTGTGGTTAATGTAAAATGGATTAGGAGTTGGTGGGGGGGTAGTGAAGCAGTGGGAGCTCTGGACAAAGGGATGGGAGCGATGCTGTTTGTACCAGATGTGGAGAGAGGGAGAGGCTGGAACAGGGTGTCTTAGATGATTGTTAAATCCACTCTTTTCTTTCCATCTGCACCTTGTTAAAGGAAAGTTAACTGCTTTCTATTGCACAATTTGCCAAATTCATCCAACAGCTCATTACTTCAGGCTTACTGTAATGAGCTCTGCGTGGCACTACATCTTAACATCATTCATAAGCTGAAACCAAGGCAAGAAACTATCATTTGCTTACTAAATGGAGTTTGATGAGGCTGACTCAACTTTAGTATTTTGAGATACAAGCTGATGTTTGAATTGTAGCACTATACCTTTCACAGTCAGGGCAGCGTTTACCTGATAAACAGATTCTCTCCTTGTGCCACTCTGTTTTATGGAGCTGTGTTGGAGGACCGTTGTGCTGCTGAGGAAGGGATTGCTGGCAGGAGATGCTCTTCTGTAGGTGCACTATAGTGCATCACACCTGATGCAGTACAACTCAGCTGTGTGACTCTGAAGGTCCTTCTACAAAACACAGTTTTTAATTTTGTGATGAAGGATGTGTGAAGCTATTCCACATCTTGCTGGAGCTGGGTTTGAATATGCTTGTTTTAGCCCGGGAATAGTAGTACAAAGTAGCGTAAGTAGAAAGGAGCTCACTGTGCAATGGCACTGTTGAAGTAGTACAAATGTGAGGTGGTCACCCCTCTACAATTCTGTACAGCTAAAGCTATCTTTTTATCCTTTACTTTTGTCATTAAATCATGCAGCTGCTTCCCGAGCTTCCTTTGCATTCAATTTGTCCCCTGGCAAAGAGGATGAGAAGCAAAATGGAAGTACTGAATATTGTAGATGATTGGTTTTACGAGGTCCCTGTGTTAGAGCAGGTGATGGGCAAAGCCCCTTGTTTGGTGTTTGCTGGCTGCTCAGATCAACTTGTATGTATATGCAGAGTGTTTATCCAGAGGCGCCTTTAGGGGCAGGTTTGCTGGTGGGGGGGGGGATCCCAGGTGCTTTGAATCTCTGGAGTCTGAATAGGAAGAGCCCAGGCACCATTGCCACCTGCTTCTCTTGGCTCCCTGGAGATAGATATACCCTTGTCCAGTAATTCCTCCTCAGAGCTGAAACTTGCAATGTGTTATTCCTATTCCTATATCCTCCATTCCGGAGATCCCGTTTAGCCCAARCGCAGCCTTTTGTAGGCTCTATTCAGAGACGATGGCTTTCCAATATATGGGTTACTACATCTGAGTAGTCAGACATCTGAGGTCAGGAGAATTAAACACGCACAAAAAGGTGGCTAGACCTTGTGTGGAGTTGCTAAGTACACAATTGTGTTTGCTTACAGATAAAGCACGAGGGATTAGAAATCATCTGAAATTAGAAGCATTCCTAAATGTGTTGGGTTTTGTTTGGTTTGTCCTTCACTTGCAAATTCTCTGGGTGTTTAGGAACACATGAGTGTTTAGGAAGGCAGGTGGGCAGGTCGGGCAGACTGTGCCTTCTCTGCCTTCAGCCGAGGTGAGCGTTTATTGTAGCTGGATGAGAGTATGTTTCCTTCGGAAGCTACTTTCTCTCTTGCCTGGAAGTTGTTTTGAAATCTTCCTTTKTCATTCATCTTTGACATATTGCTGTAGCTTTTTCTTCCTTCAAATTTTCACTTGTTTCTGCTTCACAAGGGCATGCAGTATTTTCTTCTGGCTCAAGCAAATATGTAGTCCAAGGAAGATCCCAATGAAGTAGTAGTGAGTCAGGTAATGAATAATTACTCATGACTATTCCTGGTCTGATGTGGATGAATCCTGTCTGCCTCAAGTGGAAAAAAATGGAGACATTGGTGAGAAAGCAGTTTTCACAGTAACTGTTCATATTCACAGCTGAATTCTGCAAAGTGCACCAGCTGATTCTGCAGATTGTCTCTGTAAATAGAGTGGACCTTCTCCTGGGGGGTAAAACAGAACTGGATGATGGATAAAAGAAAAATAGGAATGAAGGAACAAGGTGATGTGGTTTGGGAGACTGAAGCACACAGGAAAAGTAGGAAGAAAATGGAGTTCAGCGGGAGGTGAAATGAGAGTTTGAGGAAGTTAATCTGCTACTAGGTTAACACCAGTTGGTAATCCTTAGCAGTTTTCCTACATCCTCATCAATGCGTGTTAATTGGTCAGTCTTTTCTAAACATAGATTTTCAAATTGTACTGTAGGAAATTTGTTGATACTTCCTGAATGTATTGTTTTTCACCCTACCACGGCGTAAAACATGTTTGAGCAGCTGTGCTTATTTTCTTACCATCTAGCATTCCTCAGCAGAGTTTAAKATTTTCTTTGCACTGTGAACTGAGTCAGCTCTTCGGTTGCAGCAGAGGATTACAAACAAGGGCAGAGATTTGTGCTAGGCAGTAACTGAGCTGAGTCCCCCACACTGTGCCAAGGTAGAGACAACATGGTTCTGAAGGAAAGCCCTGAGCTTACCTGAACTGCGTGCTGAGATGCCATATAGCTAAGTAGTTCCATATCAGCAAAGCAACCTTCTCATGGCAGGTTACTTGAAGCCTTCCAAGGAAAATTATATATATATATATACCTGAGAATGTGCCTTTTCCTAGCAGGTTGTTCAGTTTCAAAGAAATAGCTATGGAGTGTTGTACCTAGAAATCTCCTGTAAACATTACAGTACCTTCTCCTTTGTTAGCTCTCTGAGTTTAATTTTTCACAAGGACTTAGACTTCAAGAACATTAAGCAGGAAAAGAGCTCTCCTTTTTTTTAGGATTTTTTTTTTTCCTTTTAGAAGCCTCAAATATTGCTACAGTAGCTGCCTGGATGGGTCTGTTATGGTTTTACCCCACAAACAAGGCTTCATTTCTCTCCACTCATTTGTGTGATGCAGCATGGAGAACTTAGTGGAGCTGCAATTAATTTACATTGGTCTGTGTGAATACATTGGTGTGTCTGAGTAAGGAATCTCCTTGTCATGTTTGTTTGCTGTGGCTCTGTGTCACTGTTCACATCATTTGTAGGTTCGTTTGCCAAGCTGTGACAGGAATACAGCCTTCTTCCAACAGCAGTTTTGATCAAAGTTTGCTATATTTGTATTTGATCATTACAAACAACAGTTGTCTGATATACAAGACCTCAGATGTTAGGAAAATTTAAAACTTAATCAAGGTGCTAAGTCAGCTTTGGTGTTATCTGTTAGATCTGTCAGAACTTAATGGATTTCCAAGGAACTTTCTAAGGGGTTCATTTTGTTCTGTGTAAATATGCAACTTCTGTTTTGTCACTCTACATTGGAGTGGAGCTGTTGGACCTTATATCTGACTCCGTCTGAGAAACAGTTCCTGGAAGAATTAACCTTTCAGTGGCCTGCGATGCCAGYTCAGCTTCTGTGGTTACAAATCTCCTCTCCCAGCTCTAGTCTGGTGCGTATTTCAGTGCTGTCATGGAAGTTGTGTTACCGTGTTGAGAGAAGAAACCTATGAGTTCGTTACTTGGATAAGCAAAATCTGCTTTCAGGGAGGAAAGTTATTAAAACTGCAGAGATCTTATTAGCAATCCTGAAGGGTAGACTTCGCTATTAGTTTTTAAAATTGCAGTCTTGGTGTGTCAGTTCATCAGAATTATTTAAGGCATTCTTACAAGAGTTATGCCTACAAGATAAGAGTACATAGTGACATTTAGTCTAATATAGTAATTCATGACATCTAGATTTGTTTACCGCACAAACTGTATCCTTTTATTTCCACCATCGTTTTGAATTAACCTATACTCTTCGCTCAGATCCTGCTGCTTTTTTCATTTTCTTTTCCCCAGGATGTTGTCTCTTTAAACAGAGCATCTCATGTCAAAATAATGAGCAAYGTTAGGCACAAGGAAGTTGTCTCCATTTTGTTAACAGAGTAGCTGAAACTGAGGAAAATGTGGTTTCTCTGAGGTTCCTTGGTAAGTCAGGGCCACTGAAGAACTCCCAGCTGCCAAGCAAGTGATTTGACTGCTGGGAAACAAGAGGTTTGTTTCCTCCTTCTCCTTTCCTGAACACGTCTAGTTGTTGGAAAAACTTGTTTGGAGATTCTCAGATCGACAATATAACAACTGCAGTAACTGACTGGCAGAGAAAAGGACCAGCCCCACTGGTGAGAATCGGCAAAAAGCTGGGATTTGGTGCAATAATTTGTTAGCACATTTAAGAAGCTTACGGAGTGTTTATCCACGTTGTTAAATCTCCCCAATAACTCTCCAGTTATTTCTACTGTTTTGCAAACTTTTAAGTGAGTTATGAATTTTGAATGATTTGCCAGAGGTGGTGTCTATCTCAGAGAGGAGCTACCAGTCCTGGCCAGCTAAGTCTCTGTGTGTGCAAAGAGCTGGGGAGTTTCATGCGCTTCAGCAATGGGCGCCTTTGCAAGCCTTTCCTTAAGGCAATGCCTTATTGCCATTTCCACTAGTTTTGTTGTCTTTCACCTTTTGAAGGGATGTGTGTAAAGAAAGATTCGTGTTCCAGGGAGATGGTCGGAGAGGCAAGAACTGGCTCTTTGTAGACATAGTGTTGGTCAAAACAGCTCCCTGGCTATAACAACTGGGTCTATGGGCCTCAGGGACCRTTTTAATTCATTTGTTGATCTGAGAGCTTATTGTTGGCTGGAACAGAAGTCATTTCTGTAACAGTTCAGCCCCTAAGAATGGAGGCTTGCAGCTTTACTGTTGCAAGATACCTTTCAAGACCTTCATAGTTAATTCTCCACTAGAGAAGAAATCATCAAGTTATCTTTTCTGTATTTAGTGTAAATTAGGTTTATTTACTCTGTGCCTATCATCTGTAGAACAGATGAATCCAAATATTGAACAGGCCATTTCCATCCCAAGAGTCTATATTAAAGGGCTAAAGGCTAATTTTCAGGGAGTGAATCCCGGCATTAAAAATGYGTCTAGTCAGAGACTGTAGAGAGAAATGAAGGCGGAAAGCAAGCTCCCCTGCTGTAGCTGGCCCAGGCTGAAATTTYGTCCTACAACTTGGCAGCGCAGTGTTTCCCACAGGCTGACCAGTACCTATGTACTGGTACCAGTATCTATGTGAGAAGGACTATTTTGTAAGCATTGTCACTCCAGCGTCCCATGGGTATAACCAGATTTTGAATTGGTGTGCTCAGATGTAGCTAGCAGCCCAGTCACGGCCAGCGCAGATCTCAGTACAGCCTGATGRTTGAAGTATGTATCCTGCTTCCCAGGTGGGGTTTTCAGCCTGTTGTGAGTTGCTTCTTATGGCCAGGTCACTTCTTTGTCCATCTCTAGAGATGCAGTAGCAACTCCTGACAGATAAGCTATGGGGCTGGCATGGTTCGCAAACAGTAATATGGTTTGTTGTCTTTTTAACAGAGCATCCTTTGGTCATTCAGCTCACCAGCTCACTTCTCATGCCATTTTTTTTTGAGATTTCTCTGGTCACAAAAAAAAAAAAAAAATGTTACTCTCTTCATTTCAGTGCTGTGTAATCACAGAGTAATTAGTAATGTTGGGTGTCAGATGATGTTGCATTTACAAAATAAAGAACATGATGAGATTAATCGGATATTGAACATACCTGCCCATGCCAAAAAARGATCTTTCTTACAGAACTGCAAAAATTAAGTTGTAGCTGTTTTTTCTCCCAAGTAAATTTGAGTCTCTTTATTTACTTAGCCATAAGCAACTTGGGTTTTTCTTTTCTTCATGAGACTTTGATATTACAAAATGAGTTATTGCATAATTCTTCTGGGATTATTCGAGCTTTCAGCTTCAAAATATAATTTATGTGATTAAGCTGTGTTCATGCTCACCTTGCTCTAAATAAATGCATTCACAGTAGACTATTCATAGAACACAGTGGCAAGGAATTTATTTTAAAAATTGAAAATTCAAAGTGACTTTTTGTGTAATTACTTATTTTTTTTGCCTGCTAGGAAAGTGGCAAGGAAGAAAGATTCTTGTAAAGGAAGCACAGCTGTACAGATTAGATCATGCTGCTTTTTCCAGGGCTGCGCAACACTGTTGGGTCTTATCCAGATACCAGCTTCCAAATTTTTTCATTTTGACTGGTTTATTTTGGTCCTTTCCAACCTCTCTGAATAACCTAAGCAGACACTGCTTCATTAGGAATGTTTTAAAACATGTTTTGTTTTTAAATTATGACTTAAATATCTGATCTTCTAGGGAACACTGTTTTATAAAGTGTATTTGGTGATGGTCAGCGGACCTGGAAATGAACAGCCCAGCCTGTGTGAGTAGGGTGTATAGAAGGCGGTCCAGAGTTAACCTGACGGAAGCAGCTAGTCAGCGGCCTGCAGGGGTGGCCCGTGCGGATACAAGGGCAGAGGGAGCAGAACACCTCTTTGCAGAGGCGTGCTGCCCCATCCCTTCTGGAGCACAGGGAAAGCCCATCCCAGCAGGGGTGGACGTGTGCCTCAGCACCTCTCCTCCTGCGTGTCCCATCAGGCCAGCGGAGCAGTTCTTCAGAGAAGGCTACTGCATGGCTTGTCGCACCCGACCTCCGTGCTGGAACGGGGGGACACCCCGAACCACAGTCGTGTTCGTAGATTGCTCTGAGGCTCCTGTACTAACTGCTGGTCTTGACTTTGCGCTAGACAGCAAACTTTTGATTTAGCTCTGTAAAATGATGTTAAATGGAGTGTTTTTTCTCTGTGAGAAAGCAGCAAGGGAGGAGATTATTTCAAACTGGGGACTAATCTCTTCACTGAGGGATTGTATCTGATAGATTGGCCACAGCATCCAGTACGGACTGACGACATTGTTTGGGGAAATGGCAGAAGTGACTTAGCTTTCATCAGGATAGCGAACTTCTTTTGGTCTGGTCGCTGCCAGCGAGTCCTGGCTGTACCACTGAGACTGAGAGTGTCTTCTGAGCATCAGGGTCACTTTTCCAAAAAGAGAAAAATAAAATCAAGTTTTAACAACTTCCATGCACAGCACAATATGAGGTCCCACAATTCCCAGTGTAGTTGGAATGGAGATGCAGTGACAAATTAGTCATCTCAGTGGCAAATATTTCTCTTACATTATCGTATAATTCCTGTCCTTATAAAAATACCTTCTACCATATATGCTGCATGGTTTAGGGACAAGTCACAATGGAAATACTCCATATCCTTCATATCGAAGTAGCATCCGTAGGGAATGTTAATCCAACAGTGACAGTAGTCTGAGAGCAATTAATAACTATTTTATTTGAATTTATAAACTTTGTCGGAGTGCTTGGAACTTTAAAAACCCATCAGAAGAATATAATTTGCTATTGAATGATTTTATAACCTTCAAAATAGCTGGAGAATCATCTTAAACTTCCATGCTATCGTTTTCCCTAACTTGAAACTAACATTTGCATACTCCTCTGTTAGATAATAAATGCCCCAGAAAGCTATACCAACTTCTATATAGAGGCTTCAGCTGAAATTGCATGTGGTTTATGAATAATAAGTTTTTCAAAGGAGCCAATAGCAGTTAAATTCTTGTCTATGTTCTATCATTTGCAAATATCTACCTATCATCTTTAGGCCCTCATCCTAAGTTTCTAACTTTTTCCATAGTTCAGGCTCCATGCTTTATGAGAGGGTTAATGATTACCTGAAGGAGAGATGCTCTCTCTCCAATATTAGCCAGCATCTGCTGAATGTGTGACTTTGCTGKTTAATGCTTTGCTAGTGTGTCCAGGTTGTCATTGATTGATTTTTGTCACCTTTCCCATCACCAGAATTTAACTTCTTCCACGCATCTACAGGAACATTCCAGAGAGAAATCAGAAATGTCTAATGATTTCATCTAATGTTTGTCATGCACTGTCCTAACTTAAATAAATTTTTTCTTTCCTTCCTAATAGAAAAAACAGTTATTTACTGTCCTCTAGTTAATTCTGAACTATTTACTTTGTATAGTTATGATATTTCTTAATGAACTGTTCATAGATACTTTGGGGGTATTTTTTCAATCATCAGCTGTTTCAGAAATGCTAATAGCTCTGTGAATCCTTCTTGTAATCATATACTTGTGCATGTATAAAAGTTAGTATGCAGTCCGGAAGAGCCCAGTAAGCCAGGTGTTAACCTTTGCTTGTAGAAATGTACTTTTAAGGGACACGTGGAAAAGCATTAGCAAACTTGCAAATAAAACTAGTGGGTGTCTTCATGAATGGCATATGAAAATGCATATTATCCAGTTCACAGTGACAGCATATTTTTATGCACCATGAACCAAGTTTACATTTTATCCCACAAAATTTTCTTTAAAAAGCAATACTTCAAAATATAATGGATTACTCTTTTTAAGTACTTTTAGAAATCTGTAGAGTATATGGTCAGAAATTAGACCTAAGCAAGATTTGCCTGAAAAATACCTTTGGTATGTATGTTCTAGCTTTCAAAGCAGAAGTATAGACCTGCCCAAATTAGAAGTAAATGTACTCCAGGATCATTCTGTTTTCTTGAACCAGGTGGGGAAAAATGCAGCGTGATACCAACAGGTGCCTCTGTTGCTTGTCTATAAAGAAACAAAGCTGAAATGAGCTTTCTGCTCGTTTTAATTTTGATCCACTCTGTTGCAGGGCACAGGGATTTACTGAGCGCTGTTTGCACTCTGCGGGTAACTGTGATGTTTGGTTGCCTTTTCTTCAGAAAAGCTGCACTTGAATTAGAAATTGCTAAGTCATCTGAAGGACTGAAGAGCTGTGCTGATAATTCATTAAGTGGCACTGCTTCTGTCTGCACAAATACTGAACTGATATCCCAAAATGGGGCTGAGAGGCACAGCATTTATGGAGATGTCAGATTTTGGATGAGTTGCGTAAGAAATGTCCTGAACTGTTGACTAAAATGTCCTGCCACTTTTGATAAGAAGGAAGACTCTCTCTTGCTGAGACCTGATTATGTATTAAGTAGTTGCATCGTGCTCCTGTAAATTGGCCCTCAGTCTTCAGTTGGATAACTTGCTTTATTTTCTAAACTGCTAAAAGATGGCTTTAATGTTTAAACAACTGATGTTACGATGAAATGATGTGTATGCATAATATGTGTTTGCTAAGTTCGCATTTTTGCATCCTTTGGGTTGTGTATACATACCACAAAGAGCTATCATTTTAATTTGTGATCAAATTTGAAGCCAGATTGGAGCTGAAATAACTGATTCCCATGTGGAGAAGTGAAATACTTTGGGCCTCATTCGGTGCACACGTAGGAAGCACTGGGCACAGTTTATGTTCGTTCCTCACTGGAGAAGTGAGGCAGGCTGACTRCTTTTCCTGGAAGTTGTTCAAAATTGGATGTTCAAAAAGTTTTCTGTCTTTTTTGCATGTACTTACAAAAAATTGACACTGTATAGCTAGAAGAAATAGAGCATGTCTGTTTTGCAGAACAGTTCTGTTACCTTTGAATTAGCGCCTGCTTGTTGGTGGGGAAGCAGGACCCAGGACGTTGGGTGAGACACACAGAATTACAAGGATAGGGTCGAGTTAAGACTAGCAAAAGTAATTTCACTATCTAAGGATAGCGGACAGTGACCGGCTGACCAGAGTGCTTCAGTTCTTTTTTGCTCACTTCTTTCTAAAGCAGCAGCACAAGAACTGAGCAGTTCAGCAGTGGTTTTGTGCTGAGTTAATTTCCCCCCTTGTGCTGTGTACACAGAAGCATGTTTAAACTGACAGAACAGCATCCAGATTCGTACCTGCTGCAGGAGTAATACTCCATACTAATGAAGAGCAGGGAGCGTAACGAGTAGTTGTTGATAGCTGAAGCGATGGCATGCATTGAATGTTGGTCTTGTTGGAGTCCGAGGCTGATGTAGGCCACCTGGGTTCTGGCATCTTGGCATCCCAGCTTTGCAGCTTGAAGTTCACGTGACCATAGGTCACAGCAAGTGCCTTCCCCCACCCCCTTTCTGCCCGTTAAGTCTCTGGGTGAATGTTTACTTCAGAAGGGCTTCTCTCTGTGTAGTGGCTCTCCCTTATTTAAAATCATCAGAAGTTTAACTTCCTGCTAGGCCAAACACCATGCAAATATGTGCTGAGGAACTGACCTTTCAAAATGATCCATTTCAAGTTAGTTCTTTGCACTTTAATGCAATTCATGATGTAATGCTGTAAAGCGAAGAAAACTTTTTGTAGCATAGGCTACCTATTTTCCCAGCAGCGTAGTTTGAAGCTCTCATTCTTCGCAAATGCGTTGCACTTTTCTAAAGCATCTTTTTATATTGTTGTTATATGTCTAGACCAGGTCTGTTTTTTCATTCCTCTCTCTTTAGAGAGAGAGATGGACATATGCTGGGAGGGGCTTTCTCTAAAACCAAATTTAGAGTCTGGCCAAATTTAAAGCAATGCGATGGTCATTTTGTGTGTACTCCTTGAGGTACTTCAAAAGTTCTTATTTTGATATGGTTGGAGTACAGTAAAGTATCTTTATGTGTATATGTAAGTCAGTTCTAGTCACTGATACATGTTTTCTGTTAGAAGAAATTAATTATAGCAAATGTCACTGAAGGGTTCCACTGCATCTTGCAAGACCACTAATGCTTGAYATTTTGTGGCCCCAACCCCCCATAGCAATCATTTAGTTATATTCATGTCCTGCTGGCAAGTCATACCAGAAGTTACATTTTACGTGAATTTTAACAGTTACTGGAAGGAGTAACAGGGCTCTCTAGGTACTGTAGCAATGTACCAATAATCACAGGTCACTGAATGGGTGAAACAGTTAAATGTGAAGCCATTTCTGTAGTTCTGTCCCCACCCATTCCTAATCACCACACACAATAAGATTTGTAGAAGATTGCACTTGCATATTAAAACCTTCTGCATATTAAAGAAAATCTATGTTCTTAGTAGAATCCCTTAGCGTAGAGGATACATGACAGCTGATTGATAAATGTCCATTTGCCTGTTGGTCTTTTGCACTCCTCTTTATTGGTAGCAGCCCTATATGCATAGCATCAAATAACCTGCCATGTAGTCTGTGGCTGGCTAAAACACTGTACCAAACGGCTGGTTGCAGCAATCCATGCCTTTCTTGGTTATTGTAATTTCAGATGTAGAAATGAAATAGCCCRACATGAAAGCAGTAAAAACAAAACAGTGCAACATCTATGCATCAGAGGTCATTGAAAATCCAGCGGTCTTCTCTCTGTGTTGTCTCTTTTGGGAAGTCACTAATGGGGTTTCTGCTACCTGTAGACCTCCAAGCAATGTTTCAGAAAAGAAACCTCTCTTGTTGCTCATATGCCACCCAGGAAGCTGAAGATTAACTTCAAATGAATGGGGGAGAAAACCTCACTAACTTAGTGTTAGTCTAATTTCCTCACACAAAAAGTAAGGCTATGACAATTCAATTTTATATCCTCTGTGTTGCCATGTTTTCACTAAAAAGCCAAAGTACTTTTTAGTGGTTTATGGAATTACGCAAGAATCTCTCTTTTAATTTGTACTTTCTCACACTCGTAATTTCAGAGGCAAACTCTTTTATCATTAAGTTTGGAGAATAGGGTACTGCACATGTACACAAACAACTGAGGAATGCAGTATTTATCTGCAACTGGATCCATACTGTGCATCTCCCAAATCCTAGTAGTCAGGAAGGATGTAGGTAATTGGATTTCTTGTGGCCAATCTCTACTTTCTTTGATATCTTCTACTTCTTGCCACCAGAAATATCCATGTGAGAATCCACTACAAGAGGCAAGAAGTGAAAAGCCAATTTGAAAAGTGACGCTGAGTGTATTTTTCATTGTTCCATCAAATTATTTAACTACTGCCCTGCACTAGCTGTAATGCTATGTCCATACTAAGTGAAATTACAGTGTGTGATTTGTATAATGCTTGCGAAGCTTCACATTAGTGCCAGATTGTACATGTAGATATTTGCAGTCACTGCATTGAAGAAATTCCTTTTCTTTAAGACATGACTTGCATATCTGAAACCTGACTTCTTTTCCTGCTCCATCTGCTTCTGTGACTTCAGCCTCAATCTTGAATGTACAGACAGAGGAAAGTGATTTTATCTCAGCTAACATGTTTCAAAAAGGTGCATATAAGTATTTTTTGCTGTTACAATTTAACAGAATTTTAGCATAAATAAGGAAGGGGATTCACTGACACAGGAAATGTTACTGAAGACTCTGAAAACAGCTGAAAGTCACAACAACAGAGTGACAAATTTGACAACTCCCACCACATTCTGTATCACAAGGATGCTAACAACAATGAAAAATTCTTTCTGGGAAGCTGAAAACTAACAACAGAAGTGCAAAGCGAGAGTGCCTCCGACTTCCATGTGGCACTGATTAACGGGGAATGCAGCAATGCATGCTGCTGTTCCAGGTCTGGTGAAGTGTAGAGCTGAGATGGGGTTCACGAGGCATGATGGCCTTTTAATGCAGCTTGTAAACAAAATGTTCTGGGCGATGTGCCTTGAGCAGGAAGAGATACAGAGATTTGCAAGTGGAAGCTTCCCTGTTTGAGAACAGCCCTAGGAGAGGGGAAGATACAAAAGCTAATTGTACTGGCAGCAGCATCTTAGTGAAAGGGAGGGGAAGAAGGAATAGACTATAGTAATTAAGTTCAACATGGGATCTGTGCCTGAGAATGAGGTGGATAACCGTGAAATCCATTTGAAGCAGAGCAGAAGTTCGAACTGGAAATAAAGGAAGAGCAACAAAGGTAGGGGAGAAAGGAAGCATAAGACTGAGACATATGCCTGGAAAGACAAAAGCGTAAGCGGTTTAACTCTCGTTTTTCACAACTGTGTCAGCTCACTATGGTACAGCTGGGAACTTCTCTGGGTCGGCATGTTGGGAAACTGGCTGTGTGGTGAAGCTTGAARTGGTTCAGAAGAACCTCAGCAGTGCTGGTGGCTTCTAGAGCAATTGTTAACATAAGAGCGATAAACTGATGTGTTCTCTGACTTTCTTGGGAAAAGTGGCCATGGTCTCACAGGTCAGTGGCAGAAGCAAGACAGAGCTGGAGAGAGTGCTGTTCCTGTGAGCTGTGGCCAGGAAGGTCAAGAGGGAGCACAGAAAGCACTGAAACTGGGCGCTCTCAGAAGGGTCCTGAGGGTCTCAAAGCCTGTAGGGCATATGGAATAGAAGTGACTGGTAGGTTTGGAGGAAAGACCCGTAGGGCTAAACAATGTGGACAAAATCCATAGGGCACATTGTTGGATCACCTCATGAGCGAGATGAGCTGTTAAGAGGGATGATTTAAATTCTTTTTTTTTTTTCCTTATTAATGACATCTTTCTAACATGATGACTGCTGGTAAGCAAGCATCACAGTTTTTTGCTCAGGGGTTTATGCATTTTCAGTAATTATTTGTTAGGAGAGAGACTTTTGGTAGTTATGCAATGTACAAAACTTAAATAATTGACTATGTAACATTGCACTTAGGACTCTGTTTTCATGCTGCTATTGTGCAAGACATTAAACTTAATATTGTATTAAAGTTTTATAGACATTCACGTTCCAGTTGTAGCACAAGGAAAAGCTACCTGTGCAGAATATTCATCATGTTACAGCTGATGAATATATTTCCCAAACTCCCATTTCAGGTATCCAAAAGCAGCTGGTTCAGAGCTTCATGTAAACAATGCATTCTCCTGTTTAAAACATTCTGCTTTCTTCCAGGCATACTGCAAATGGCAAACTGTGATAAGAGTGCAGTGCCCACCAGGGAAACTACTTGTGTTACTAGCCTTTTCCCATTTAGCCACTTAAATCAGTGCGCAGCGTTTAAGTGGAAAAGCTAATCTGCACAGAAAAAGCAGTACAACTTTAATGCAGAAAACTGCCATTGAGATTATTAATACAAAAGATGGATGCTATCTGCAGAAAATGTTGTTTGTACTGAAATATTTAAAAAGCAGTACCTTCCTTACTGGCTTGTTTGCAATTTTTTAATTATTTTCTTCAGAAAAAATATATCAGTTCTTTGTGGAGAGAAGAACTAAATAGTGCATCTAATATGGCTGGACAGTAAAACAGCAATGAATTTGATAACTATGTAGTTCAAAGCCAGGGTTTTCAGGTGTGGTGCTATTAATCATTTAAAATGCATAGGTGATAAAATGCTGACCATATCTTGTCGTCTTTCTGATGATGGAATAGCACTGAGCTGACTGAGGACAGAGGATATAAAAGGAGCATCCTGGTTAAAATAATTGACATTGTAATTTAGATATCTTTCTCAATCCAGTCTGTTACTTGTCATCAAGGTTTAAAATGTAATGGAATTATATAATGGAACTCAAAATAAAATATTGTCCAAAACCTGTTTGTAAATATTACTTTGTGTCACCAATACAATACTTGGAAAGAACAGATCTGTTCTTCCAACCTCCTTTTCCCTGAAGGCAGAAAACCTGAGCACCTGGCAATGCTGGATACTGGCACTGGATTCTGGTATCTGTTGTGATTTCAATAGAACAAACAACAGAGAATATTTTCCAAGTTTTACAGAACACTTTTTAAAAAAACGGTTACAAATGAAATTCTAATGGTGGCTCCTGAAGTCTTATAATGTCTAGCTACCTGGATTGCCATGTAGATTGTAGCATCTARCCACATTGATGATGTAGATTTATCAGTCTAAACATTTCTAAAATACCAGCCACCATATTACTTCACCTAATATTGGGCTTATGAAATATAGTGGAATTTTCTCTTAGTACATCTCCTGTCTTTGGAATTTAGTATGCCATATAACAGGACCAGTGAGAAGTTCCTTGTTTCAGTTACTGGTAGGTCTCAGTAGTCTTTTGTTGTTATTGTTGTTATTCTTTGGGGTTTTTTTGTGATATGGAAGTGAAATATTTCAACTTGTTTTCTACTATCTCTTCTGATAGGATGCTAAAAATGCTACATAGTTACAATATGTTGATAGCTTCCATTTTTTCCTAAGAAAACCAGGTTTGTGCACTCAGTGTTGTCATGAAGATCATGAAAACATGAATCCTAAAGTCTCAAGAATCATAAATGAAAAGCTAAAATATATGATTGCTAAAAATCTCTTTGTTTTTCAGCTGCTCATTGGGTTTTGTGGCTCTGAATGACATGCCAAGTGTTCATAGGTTGCACTTTTTCATTTAATTTCTCAGGGCAGAAGACTTGATTGTTTAACTGGCAATGAGTTCTCAGTGTCTGCAGTTCACTTTCAGATTTCTAAGGTCCAGCATCCTTTTTTGGACGTCTGTCTTCCATTCATGAAACAAGCTGTGCCATGAGGGCAGGTTTACCTCAGCCGGTTAGAGCGTGGTGCTGCTAATGCCAAGGTTGTGGGTTCGATCCCTGTATGGGCTATGCTGAGGGTTGGACTAGATGACCTCCAGAGGTCCCTTCCAACCTTCCCATTCTGTGAGAGATGTCGGACGTTTAGTATAGGTGGGGAAAAATTCAACAAGACTATTGCATTGAGCTTCCATGGAGCAGATCTCTTCTGATAATAGAATATAGCATGTATTATGTAACAGCAAGCTCAGAAGTAATGCTGAGGCTCCTGTAAGTACAGAGTATTTGTCTCTGATTTTTCTCCATAGGCAGTTTTTTACAAGAGGGCCTAGGTGATCAAGAACAACTTTATTCTTCAGATTTACCTTGATTTTGTGATAAAAGAAAAAAATGACGGCGACTTAGACCCAGGCTATGTACTCTTTCAGCCTAGTTGAACTAGATAGATGTTCTAAATTCTTGGTGGAAATTTGCACAGTCATCAGGAGGTATAATAACCAGGTCCATATAGAATAAAAACGCTTTACAGAATTAAAATAAAAAATCCGGCTTATGTCTGCAAACCCTGTGTTATCTGTATCATCAGGAAACCTGTCCCCAGCCGATATGCAGAAATTCATTGTTCCTACTTCCTCTCCACTGTATCTGTAAGAGCCTGTGCTTTGAAGCTCAACAGCTTGCGTGTTCTATTCAAAACGTTGCATGTTCCAAGTAGTTACATCTCTTTCTAATCTGTCTTTAAATCAGTCATCTGAGATGCAGCAGTTGCTAAATCTGTCCTACTCTAACGGAAACCTTTAGCATAGATTCTCACTTGCCATGAGGAAAAGATTTTCAGTGAATTGCAGAGACAACTGGGTACTCAATTCCCTTTAAAATTCAGTTTCATCCTGGCGCTCAGTTCCTTTATTCTGCTTTGCAAAATGTGATATAACCCAAGACTTTTGCCATTAGGCTTTTCCCATAGTCCAATTAGAATGAAAAAAAAAATGTTTTAAGGCTTCAATCAGTCTAACAGTGCAAGGGCAGTTTGAAATGCCAGTTGTCCCATATGAGGTCAGTGCAGGAACCTGAATCCTCCTTGCAAGACACTTGGTCATGGCTTCCATCAGACCGAGGATGCACAGGATTTGTGAGCATGGGCGGCAGCCAATAGAACAAATCCTGTATTACAGCATGATTATATGACCTAGCCGCTGTAAATGAGTTTCTTAACTCACTTAAGTTGTAGGATAAGTGGACCCTGTAGTTGCCAATGTCAGTGTATGGAAGATGGACACRTATAGATTTGAACTGTCTTTTAGTGGCTCATCAGTGTATCAAGTCAGACTACTATGCTTAAAGTGGTTAGTATTGAGTTAATATCAAACTTGGATAATCATTAACTGGATTTTGTTAGTTGACAAACAAGGAAAAACGGGGAAAAAGATTGCTTATCTTGATCTCTGATATTCTAATATCCTCTGCAACTTGCAGAGATGATTYCTGCTTGAGAACAAAAAGCCTGAGTACAAATTCTGCAAAATGAAAGTTGATGAAGGAAACGCAAGTGTGTTTTCCCAGAGAAACAGATTAAATATACTGCTTGCCTTGAAGTTAATTTGCAACGTAAGGGAAGATTTTAGAACACAAAGTATGTTGGAAGATAGTCATGAATTCTGTCATAATTATCAGACTTCTGCTTGTGAAGAAATACTGTCTGGAATTGTGAGCAGGAAATGTAAATATGCATTTGCACAGGAGCATCATACATCTGAACAGAAGAGAGCATGTGGGGTTCATTGCACAAGGGGATGGTGCTCATTTCTACATGGGGCTGGATTCAGAAGATTTACACAAAACTTAGAAAAGAGGATGTGTTGTTTTCTGATTGGCAGAATATTTGTGTGGAGTAACAGCTGTAAAGGATCAACTCTCCTACCTTAAATGCTGGTGCAGCTATCAGGCTCCTGCTGATACAGCAGATGTGAAGAAAGGGGCAGTGTTCAGTGCACGTATGCAGAAGCGATGAACAGCAGTAACTGGGGCTGGATTCCAGAGCATGTAGAGACCAAAATTATCTGAAAGAAAGACAAGCTATGAAAACAAAAAATAAAGTGAAAACGGAGGGTGAAGCGGAAAGAAAACAAAGGACCCCCGAGGCAACATTTGCAGAAATTAGGAGCTGAATTTCTTTTTGCTTACATGGCTTTTAAGTGGCTTGATGTTTTTCTGAGCTGATGTGTAGCCAGGAATTGCCATTTGAATACCATATTGAGGTCCACTCAGTGAACGTAAGAATGCTAATATGTCTCCATTTAGCATTTTTCTCAGAAACCAAAAATTTAGGAACCGAGTAAAAAGTATTGTAACAGGAGGGTGTTTCTGAATAAAACCCAGTGAGTTCTGTGGTTATGCCAAGCTGCCTTTCACCATCTCTTAGTTCCCAAACTGACAGTGAGGGTTTCAGAGTTTGTAGCTGAGAGAAATGCACAAGGGAATAGAACTGTTTCACTTTGAAGTTGACGCCCAAATTTTCTATTGGAATGTGCATATTCTTTTGAGGTTGTCCATGACATTCTCAGCTGAGAAAAATCAGATTAATCCTACTTTTTGATGCTCCTCTTGGGAGAAAATTCTCTTTTAAACAGACAGCATGAGTTTAATCCCTTCACATTCCATTCTCAAGAATGCTGGAACTATAGTTTGCGAGAAATCCACGATGCTTCTAGAAGGGCAAGCAAGTACTTCATTCAGAGTTCAACTTGGGCTGCATTTAGGTAAGAGAAGGGTGTCACAGATCTATAAAGGTGTAGGGTTAGAAAGAGAAGAGAAAATACAGACAAAACGCATTGACTAAAATCTTTTTTTCAGCTGAATGCAAAGGGTTTGTGCATCCATATTTAATCAACAGATGATAAAAAGCAGGAGCGCTGTTGAGTTTGATATGTCAGGCTACAATCACCCATTAAATTCACTCACCACCTCTTTATGCTTTTCTGAGTGCGTGGTGTGGTGTTGCATGAGCRAACACAGGCCATTCCCTTTCTTTCCCTCTGTGCAGTGGGTCCCTGCAGGAATTGGCCTCTCTGTATTTTAGTTGTTTTTTTTTCTGGTTGTTGGCAGGAGTTCTTAAAATACTTTGCCTTAAAATACTGTGTATCAAAGTGGTGCTGGTTCAGTGCACAAGGCTGCACCCAGCATGGGGCTGAGTGGTCACAGGCTGTCCTGATCAGGAGGCTCGGCAGCAGTCTCTATTTACCAGTTACTGAGCTGCTGGAGGAGGTGTGAAGGAGCAGCTGGGAACCCAAGTTATTGCTAGTGGAAAAGGTGAGACAGAGGGAGAAATGTGACCTGTTCAAAGTTGAATATTCATCGTGGAATTGTGTTGTGTCACTGTTATCAATCCAAATGGAAATTCTGGATAGATTTCATTAATAAATATGAATTTGTGATGCTGCCAATAAAACAAAACAGTTTAGGGATTAGTTAGGGCTGCAGGAAAAAGGCATATGGCATTACATTGTGGTTTTGAAGAAACAATAGGGACCAAATTGTTTCTGGCCATTACCAGAGGCTGGAAGAAACAGGATATACATTTGATTGTGTAAAAAGCAGCTTTTCGTCTTAGATGTGCCAGACTCCACATCTTTGGTTGGGTGTCCTGGGTTCTGCTTCTTCTAGAGTCTGTCACACCTGCCAATTAACAAGGGGAAAAGACAAAACGAAAGCCAACTTTGTACTCTAGGCCATTGAGTTGCCTAGTAACAAAGAGGCCCCCTCAACCCACAGGATTATGCATCTCTTGGACTGCAAATGCAGAAAAGGAGCTTTGCTCTAAAAGGCGTGATCTGGAGCTATACAACCATGCAGATTAAATAGATTATGATTTGAACATTCTTAGGGAAGGGTTAAGGATGCATTTGCACCTTTAAGGAACTTCAGGCCCAACACTGTTTCAAATAAGGATACTTCATACCAATATATACAGTATGAATAGATGTCTGATTTTTGGAGGTGGTGATCTACTTGTGCTCCATTAAAATAGTAACAGTAATGTTATATGAAGAAAAGGGAATGCAGACTTTAAACACTTCTCAGCATTCTTCAGAGGGGTCATGTAGACCTGCTGAAGATTTTAAAAGGGCCTTGTAATTTTCTGTTTTTCCAGTATTTCTTATTTGAGATGGGTATTTTTAGAATCATGGGCATTTTTTCTTGTCCTTTTGCAAGATATTGTTCAACTTGTATTTTAAATATATTCCCATTCAAGCTTAATGTTTGCAGTAATACACAGATTGAACACACACTACGGTATCCCCACATATCTGTTAGCAAGGCTTCGTGCCAACCTCTAGCAATTCTTGAGTAATAGCTAGATCAAAAGGAAGTCAAAGAATTCTGCAAGATTTGGTATTCGTTGTGAAGGAAAGGGACTGAACTACAAAGCACATCTGTAATTGGTAATAAACAGTGAAGGTCTTTTGGTTAGGAAAGCTTTAGTTTCCTATACCAAAAGAAAATAGAACAAAATACAATTTTCTTCTCTGCTAAATTAAACACACATTAATTATATATTAGCTAAATCAGTGTTTAATTTAGTTAGCCGTTTAGAGTACTGCTCTAGAATCCACAAATGAAGTGTCTAGAATTCCGGGATGAATTCAGTGTTTCTGGAGAGCACCCTCCAAACTGTTATAAAATTATCACTGACCACCAACTTTAAATATGCAGACTGTAAAAAGAATATGGAGCAATCGAACAGACACCAAAGAGAAGGGCTATCACTTCGTTATGGTTGTCATCTTTTTCATTATCACAAGTAATAAGAAAATTAGATCATCTCCTGTTTAATTCCTGGATTTGACATGTATTTTGCATAAATACATCTTTTTGATCTTACATGCTTTTTCTCTAAAGTGCCTCCTTTTAAGATGACGGTAATCCTCCTTTTGAAGAACCAATTCTCTTTTCCATCCTAATTTGAAGTTATGGTTTTTGCTTTTTCCAGAAAGTGGAAATTAATTCAGAGTAAGGCAAGTGTTTGTGGTGTTCTTTGAATACATCTAGAATACCTTTCGTGTGTTTTACACAGATGTATAAGACTTCTAATACTGTTGATATTCTTTGGCTGAATTCTACTCAGCTGACTATATTTTATCAGCAAAATATTCCGTGACCTCTTGCCTTCCATCAGCTGCACACTATGTTCCTTGTCCTATGTTTTGGTGAACTTTGTGTTGTATTGTTAAATATATTTATTAAGATCAATTCAGGAAAAGTCTGTGTTTTGGTGCTCAGTGAAGTGCGAAACACTTTCATTTTAGGAGAAACATGCTTCCCTAAAAATACTACGTTTACTAGGTGTGAAAGTATATTGAGGTTTTTTGTTTGTATCTGTATTTTTGCCTCTTTTCAGGAAGAGAACTGTAGGTGAGATATAAAATAGACCAGGTTGCACCAGCAAATCATGGTTGGATTTGTTAGACCCTCAGGAAATTCTTCAGAAACCTAGCTGCTACAAGGCTCAGTGCTGATCATGGCACTCTTCAGAGGATGGCCTCCCAAGAGCACTGTTCCTGCTCTGATGAACAAAAATCTTTACTTTAGATATGACCAGAATTAAAAATAGGGATGGAAGAATTGGGATAGAGATAAGGACAAAACTCCTGATTTTTAGGTGCATCAAGTTTGGACATGAAGGGTGCATGCATGCTGTTGGCTCAGTGGAAGGTCTTCAAAATATCCAGAATTATCTTTTTAGGCTTTGCTCCTTTTGCGTGCTTTAAAGGCTGTTTGATTCCTATTCTTCTGCTCTTGCATTAACACAGTACCTGTTAGGACAGAGCTTAAGCAGTACTACAGCAGTGAAAATTTGGGGCTGTGGGCAGCTGAATTCTCTTTTTATCCTTTTTTGTRTTGTTCCATCCTTAAAGGAGCACTGTCTTCCCCCTTAATCTAATCCGCATCAGGCCTGTCCAAGCCAGTGGGCTGGGCTGTGCCACTGCTAGCATCAGCTGCCTTCTCCCTAGGGATTCACAGCAACGTTCATGTGTCAAATGTCATTGCTGTGAATGTGACACACGTTGTTCCTGAGAATAAAAAATGGAAGCATCCCCAAATGTTTCTCTTTCTGTGTTTATTCCGACTGTCATGGTATGGTAATTGCTGCAAAACCTCTAGTGTGTATATCAAGTTACGGATTAGTGCAGGCCCTGTGGTTCTTGGAACAGCATGGGGCTGTTTTTGTTTACCAGTGACATTTATCCTCTCATTTGCTTTTGGAAGCCTGACAGCTTCTCGCTGTCAGATGGGGAATGTACTTATAGGACCTTCTTTTCATGCCATGGCTGACAATAAACACACTGGTTCAAGGTATCTGTGTCTGCTCTCCTCAGAGCCACTATTACTGCTTTCAGCAGCCAGTTTGGCAGCAGCTTGGTTGGGCAGGAAAGCAAAAGGATTTCTAAGTACAATTATCTTCTCTTGCAGGAGGAGACCGAGAGCGGATGACAGCTAATCATGAGACGTACCTTCTTATGGCAAGCACGCAGAATGACATGGAGGATTGGGTGAAATCCATTCGTAGGGTTATTTGGGCRCCATTTGGAGGAGGTGAGTCAGTGAGAAAAAATACCAGATTCCCATGATGACTCCGAGATGAACGAAGACACGCAGGGGTTATTTTGTTATGTCTCTGCCAAAGTCAGCGTTTTGCAGTGAAGAAGAGGAGAGAATGATTTAGATATTTCAAAAATAGTGGAATAAATTCTTTGTTTTCACCTGTTATACAGGTATCAGGCATGTTCCCACATAGAGGGATCAATTCAAAGGCTTTAAAATGTCTAAAACTATTTCCCTTGAGAAGGACAGCATATTGTAGAGTGTCACCAAGGCAACAGGAGTTTTCCCAGAAGATTGGTCTTCTGTGAAATCAGCTTCTCGCAGGGAAAAAAGATTGTTCATATTTTTCACTGTGCTTAGGCTGTCCCAACTGAGGTCAAACAGTGCACAGCAGTCAGTGACGTTAGTTCACAGCCCCTCTAGCAAGAGCAAAAATACAGTTATCCTCCTTTTGAAGGAGAAATGGAGGCAAAGAGAGGTGACTAAGACCTACCCACTGCTTCAGAAGAGACTGTAATGCAAGTAGCCTTTGCTCTGGCCTCATCCTTTAGGATAGAAGTCATTGGTTTCATTCACAAAACCATACTCTTTGCTCTTCTTTCTGATTCAAAAAAATCAGAAGGGGGGAGGGAGTGTCTTCATTCATTTGCGTTTCAGATCCGTGAAAACTTTTTGTGCTGCCCCCAGGATCCTTGCTTTGTGCAAGCAGCTTAGTATTTAGAAACAGGGGAAAAGGTCATCCAACATTTCATGAGACCCTACACACATAATGAGAAAGGACTGAAACAGTTATATTAGGAACTACAGGGTGCACCATTTTGTGCATGAAGTACTGCAGCCGCTGTTGCTGAGGACAGTTTGCAAGTGATCTGATAGCTGTGGCCCTGACTAATGCAGAGGGTGGGTCCCCTGCAAAGGAAGTGCAGCTGGGTCACCTTGCTGACAAATACCTGTCACAAGAGGCTGTCAGTGATTCTCCTGCAAATGACAACTAAGGCCAACGATGATGATATATAAAGCTGTGCCCTGGGGTATTAGCAGGAGCATTATGTGATAGATTCTTTCTCTTTTGATTGGCAGAACCACTAATTTCAGTAGTGCTGGATCAAAACTTATTGTCAGATGTCTTTTAAAAAGCTCTCTTGTACTGAATGAGTTTGAATTATTGCATCATTTCCAACATCATTATTCTTGTAGTAATATCTATGTCATTATAATACAGATATGATTCATACACCTGCAAAAATGTCTGTATATCAATCAAACCATCCCTTGAAGCTCTCAAATCTCAACGTTTGGGGACAGGAATATTTTCCCACTGTGAAAGAGMACCAGTATTGTATCAAGGGCTTTTTTGTCTTGTCAGCAAGTGTTATTAGACTATGGAAAAATAAGGTAGGATTGTCTGTGCTTTTTCATGACAGAGAAGAACAGTTATCACTGAAAGGCACATTTGCTGACTGCAAATGTCTCTTTCCCACCTGTCAGATACACTACAGACGAGAGGATGGAAGGTACTAAAGGAAATTACCATTTTGGATAAAACTGTTCTTTGAGCTATCCATCTTTCTTTGTGCTTTATTCAGGTGATAGAGTTCTTAGGAGAAGGCTTTGGCCCTTGCTGGTGGGCTGCCCCAAGGGACTCAGCTAGCTAGGGGCTTGCCTGGCAGCTTCTCAAACATGTTTGTCTTCTGTTTGGCTCTTCCTGTGGAAATACATACTGGAAAGATGGTGCTAAGCAGTCGTGGTGTTGACCCCATTGGGATTTTTGACCTACATGTTAATAAAGGTAGAGCTTACCAGCTGGTGCAGTCCCGGACCTGGGCATACGCACTTCACAGAAGAACGTTAAAACAAAACAAAACCCCATATAGTGCCGACCCCCCAAACAAAGTGAAAGGTTTATCTCAAAAGGTATGATCTTCTGCAGACATACAGGGATGGTGTGGAACGGGGGAGACAGGAGGCTCGTAGTCACTTGCAGTTCAGCTAGGGAGGAAGTGTGCTTGTTTGCCTGGTGCAAAGGTCACCTATCTCCATCTTTCTTTTTGTGAAGAAAGCCTTATAGTGAGCTCTTTAATGTTCTTCTCCTATTCCAGTCCAATAGGAGCGTAAGTTACTGTGGCAGCAACTCATTTGGGTGTATAACAGAACTCTGTTTTTCAAGGAGAGAAGCTATGTGTGTGTTGTGTGCCTAGCTCCCACCACCACCATGCTTGTGGGCAAATACAAGCTAAAGCAGCCCTGAAATTCCTTTGCAAAGCAGACAAGTGTCACCATCTTACAGGTGAGAAGCTGAGATCTGGTGCAACTGAGCTGCTAGCCCAAGTCCGTCCCCAGAGGTTGTGACAGAGCTAGGAATAGAGGGGAAATCTCCTGAGTCCTGACCCTGTGCTTTCTTCACAAACCCCTCATTTACATTACAGGGCAAGAGCTATTTCTGGTTTACGGTTGGGAATCCTTCCAGCCACCAGAGGAATTCTCAGGACACAGTCATTGTTGAGTGTTTAATGGCACTTAATGATGGAAACACCTAGGTGAGGTCTTGGTGTGCTGATTTGCGTAAAACAAGAGAAGGGTACAGTCCTTGAATTACTGTTTAAATTCACTTGTAATTAAAACACTTATCCCCCCCCCCATTGGAATTCCTGATTGAGTATTCTGACTTTAAGGTTATTTGTATTGGAAAGCAAACGGTTAAATCCACGGCAGATGTGAGGATAGGCTTTAGTGTTTATGAAGACTGCCTGAATATTGTTGCAAGGCAAAAGTGGTATTGTGGTATGTGTTACCATTAAGAATCATGCCTCTCACATGTCCCCATTTGATTAACTTTCTTATAAGTTGATACTCTGAGATGTTTTAACAAGCCCTGTTAACTGTTCTGTAATTACATATGAAAAGATATACTCATATTTTTATTACCTCTTCCTACAAGAATTTTTTAGCGCTTTCTAAAGAGAGGCTCTTATCATTTATGCTTGTATTAATGAGCTGTAAAAACTGAAGTTAAAAATCTTCTTTATCTATTACATTAGCTATAAACAAAATATAGAAAAGTTGCAGTCAGATGATGATGACTGTTACGATGACAGTTATGATGACAAGCAATTACTTGTAGGAAAAATATTAATTCAAATAGCCAATTAATCAAGACACCTGTGTTATTTCTGCTTCATAAATTTTATCATTAGATGGTAAGCGGCTGTCGTCTGGTGTCACACAAGTCAAGTTTCAGTTTGGGTAACATATTTGAATTTTCAGGCTCTTTTAAGCATTATAAGCAAATTGTACACATGTTCAGTGGATATCCCTGAGCCTTGGTGAGCCACTAATATTTAAAGTCTGTCTGGCAGTGGGAGAGGACTCCAGGTACCAGAGCAGGTAGCTTTGTCAATGATTAACTATATAATTAAATTGTTACTTGTTAACCTGTGCTAGAAAGAGAAAAGGGGGGGAGAGGTGGGAATCTGCTAAAGTGATCAGGAACAGCTTTTTCTTGCACCAAAAATATAAGCAACTGTGGAAAAAATTGTGAAAGGGAAAAGAAATGTAAATGAGCCAGGACATGTAATGCTTGTTTGCACATGACATTCCTTTCCTGATTAGATTTTAAAAGGCAATTTTTTAAGGGAGGGAAAGGCCTGAGCTTTAATTGCAAAGCTTGAAACTGAGGGGGCGGGAGGAGGCAAGACGAAGGGACGTGAGCATTTTAGCAGGGCCAGTAGCGTAAGGTCTGGCACCTCCTGTGGGAGCGCAGCCTGACTGCTTTTCAAGCTGCCACACACGACAGCCGCCTGAAGTCAACTCAAAGTCATCCACAACGGCAGAGAATCGCGTTGCAGCAGCTCCCTCCTTTACATTGTTTCCCTGCACCTGCTGCATGTGAGTGGCTGGAGCAGAAGGCAGCGGCAGCGGTGGCTGCCATTGCCAGGCGTGGGACGGGGAGGAAGTGAGCAGAGCATCCCCGTGTGGAGGCACGTACTCCTCAGCAGCTCCCCAGGATCCTGCTGGCAAGGATGCGCGGCTGCTGCATCTGACGTGTCTCTCCCATGAGAGCTTCTGGTAGTTCGAAGGCAATAAAACAAGCAAGAAATCCACGAGAGCATCAGACAGGGAGCTGGGTAGATTAAAGGCCTTTTGAAAGGAATCTGTTATGGACAGAGAGCCTTTTGGGTGAAGGTATCGTTATTTTTGCTCCTCAGTTACAGAAATAAAAGGAGCCGGCAAGGCGTATCGTATCCTGGAGGATTCTTCGGTGGCCTTTCTGGTATTGTTCTCTTCTTTCCCCTTGTGCACCGCAAAGTACTGACCTTTTCCAGTGGAATTGGAGTCCCTGCCACTCCGCCCCCTGTTCCAGCTGAGAAGAAGAGGTCTTTCTGCCCTGCATCCGTGCAGACGCTTCTGTTTGAATGGAAGATACATCTTTTTGCTGAAACTCTTTTGTTGTGACGTTGCATAATAAATAGTTGTCTCACTGCAGGAAATAAAAGAAACGAAAGGAAATAGTTGGAGGGATATTGTTCTTCAAAGCAAAACTGAAGAAGAGAATAGAACATTGAAATTGCTTCAAACTCTACCCAAGATCAAGAAGACCACAAATCTCCTAGCTCCAGAGGAAAATACACTATTATAAAAACTCCTCAGCAGTCAGTAACGATGAACAGTCGTGGCATTTCATCTGGATGTAGCTGGTAAAGGAAAGCGTGGGGACGTGGGGTTCTGGCCTGTATGATGCCTGAAGATAGAAATGCTGGAGTCCGCAGCCCAGGTGCCTTAGCAGCAGCTCCTTTCATTCCTAAAACTACTTATAGGAGAATTAAGCGGTGTTTTAGTTTCCGTAAAGGTAGGTTTGTTCTGTTGCTGTGTTCTGCTTTGCTAGTGAAGCCATGGTTTCTGTAAAGTCAAGGGGGCTGTGCATGCTGGTGCCGATGAGAATACCGAAACAAAAGGCATGAAACAATGCAGATGCTGACATCCCACGAATGATTTATTTACTTCTTTGTTCATTTGTAGTTGGCAAGCTGACATTGCCTCTCTGTATAATAGTCCATGAATGGACTGCCTGAATGAGGTGGCTTGGGACAAGATTATTGCAGAGTGAAAATCAGGGAGAAGAGTCAGGGAATAGGACCTGTGATGCTCAGAATTGGCTATTTGGCTTGCAGATTATTAGGGAAGAGAGTTTAGGTTTGTATTTTGTCTGTGTATGAGGAGAGGAGAGAAGAGAGGGTGCAAAGTAACAAGATAACTATGCATCTGTCCAGAAGACTAAGTCCTTGGATTCTGAGGTTTCTGATGGGCTGAAGGAGATCCATACCGAGCACTGTCCTCTTCTCAGTGCTGCATTGTTATTTTGTCCTGCCATCCCACAGCCTGCGCTTGCATTTCCGCTTGCTGCAGAGAGATTTTTAAAGCCTTTTCTTCTGCATTGCATATACTCTTGCTGAAACAGCATGGCAGCAGTAGGAAGGCAGAGGAGGCTGGCTTTGAAAATGTGYCAGCTAGTAGTGCTGGAAGGGAAACACATGTCTGAGAAGGAGATACGACAACTGACGATAAGGTGTCATAGTGCCAGGGTGGGAGGGAGAACTATCTTTCTGAGAGAAGGCAAACTTTGTTCAGGGGAACAGGAGAATGTTTGTGCTGCCTTAGAAACTATGCTAGACAGGGAAATCCAAGTAAAAAAACTAAATTGTCATGCTGTGTAGATGATCTTACGCAGGACATAAAATCATGTTCATCTCCCGCTCCTCTCCAAGCTGTTCCTCCATGCTGCCATTTATCCTGCAAAATTCATTCCCATTTGCACAGCCATGCAGCTGTCTGCTTATGAGATTCAGTGGTGATGTAGCATCATCACGGGTGATGCCATGACGAGGAGCCACAACCAGCCAGGGCAATCCCAGCACAGCCACAACGGAGATCTGTTTTCATTTGTGGCTGAGATTGTTCTGAAGGCTCTTTGCCCCAGCACGCACACACAAACACACGGGGCCAATGCTTTCTTTGGTTCCTCTGAAGACTGGACAACAGGACACGTGTCCGTAAAAAGTGTACAAGTGTGTTTCCCTGCATTGGTGTGAATTAGAGCTAATTGGCTGTCTGTCCCCCATTTATACATTTAACTATTTAGAGAATGTTTGGAAGCTAAAAAAGGATTAACCAATGAGTTTGCAGACAGCTGTCTTTTCTCCTTCGGTGCAGCCTTGGCCTCTCCAGGAAGTGCTTCAGCCGTTTAGTGTTTCTGAGTATGTTCTGACACAGAAGCTCTTCATGTCTGAAACACGCCCCGGTGAAGCTGCAGTGTTTGGGGCAGAGGACTGGATGATGGGGGCCATGCTACTTATATGCTGTCTTCTAGGCACCCTGTGTTTCACTTGCACTGTCTTGCACACGTTGAAAAATATCATTACAAAACCCCTAAATCAGAGCTGCAGAACACATATATGTATATATCTAGGTCTGCATCCTATTGGCCTAAATGTAGAGATGATTAAAGATGATAAGATTAATTGCCTTATACAATTCTTGAAATGTGATTTGCAAATTGTATACCCAAGTATAAAAAATGTATAAAACTAGCTCTCTGCAGATCTAGCACATAAGCTTACATGAAGATCATTTAGTATTATACTGTGTAACTTAGACTGCTAAACCACAATGCAGAAAATTAGTGACAGTTAGCAAAATTAGCAGGGAAAGCCATTGGCTAGTCATTGGAAGAACTAGAAGAGAAGCATAACATTGTATGTTTAGGCTGACATACACCATCATCATCTTCATTGATGATACACGGTGGAGAACAATACCTAGAGATAAAGATCCATGCTGCATTGTATTAGGCCCTGAAAAATGAAATGCCAGGCCTGCATGGAGATTGTGTCATCAGGGAAGTGCTTTTTCAGAAGAAATCTGAAGGAAGACAGAGCTTTAAAGGTCGATTCAGAGACAATGTGTAAGTACCAGCTTGGGTGCTCCCTGAAAACACATCTGGGATAAGCAGGGAAAAAAATGACTTTGTTGGCTGTATGCAAGAATGAGAAGGGTCACTAGCACAGTGATTTAAGGTGAGCAGAGTTTTGTAAGAGGAGGGGCAGCAACATGGGCCATTGCCAGAGAAGCAGTGCAGGCCCTGATCTGATTCAGTGTGACAGATTTCTGGCAGTGTTTCTGAAACATTCCTCTCCAGCCTGTAGCTGCTTCTCTCTTCTTTAAGAGTTCTTTTTTTCTGAGCACTAAGCTCTGGTGTGCATCTGTGCGAAAACTCCAGGGCAGAGACCTTATGTACTGCTGCCGTCGCACTGGCCATGCGGTGGGAGAAGTCTTGAAGCTAAGAGAATCTGAGTGAGACAGGAACAGAATTCTCCCACCACTATTTCTTGGTGGGGTTTTTCATCTCTGATTTTGTTTATTGAAGAGAAATTACAGAATTCTGTAAAGAAGGAAATACTGCCTGTCTTTGACCCACTCAGATGGATACTTAGTGTTGGTGAACAGAGGAGCAGACAGCTGTTATGAAAAAATAATTTTAAACTCCATCTGAAGTATTATGTAGCTGTGCCAGCCACTTTGTCTTATTCTAGGACCTCTGTTCCCAGACGAGCTGCTGAAAGCTATTCACCTGTTTCTGTTATTTTCAGTCTCAATCAATTAGTGATTTAAAGTTGAAGGTTGCTTAAAACAGTCAACCAGATCCTAAGCTGGAATCAGTTCCTCTGATCTTAACTGACCCTCTCTGATCAGTATGGCCCACGAACTAACAACTTCTTTGGAAAGAGGGAGATCCTTTGTGCTGCACAGAGAGACAACACGTGGTGCAGGTGTGGGACCTGTCAGACACCAAATTCACAGTCCCATCATGAAGGATACCTAATTCATCACTAGTATCATTTTTTAGAAATCATTTTATTTGGTATGGTTTTATCAAGTATACCCAAGTTCCTGCAGACTGTTAAGTCTGATGAGGAACATCCCCTTTCCAGCACCCTTCACTGAAAGCTAAGCCACACTTGTGCAAACTCTGTCTGTGGTTAATAGGATTGTAGGAATTAGGAAAGTGGTTCCAGATTTGAACCTCAGGACTGCTTTAGTTGCATGGCTGAGTTTGTTTCTAAATCATCACGTTCACTCTTTTTTAGGAGAAGCTTCACAGGACACAGTGGTCTAGATTTGGTCTTCCTGTGACAGAAGGTCCAGTCCACATCTGCCAGCCAGAGAAATTCACCCACAGTTGTACCCAGATGTATTCAGTATTTAGGATTAGTTGTGCTGGTAGAAGATGACATGCCTTAGAGCTCAATGCACACCTGTACAGCTGCTTCAGATTTCTACCGCATTACTGAGAATGCAGAATAACCCAGCACAGCATAAACTGGCAGAAATGTCTGACTGAGCAGTGTTCCACGTTAAAAGCATCAGTTTTCTGTGCTTCATACTGTCTGAAAATAATGTTACTATCATTTGAATTGCTTAGATGCAACTTGGGAAAAGCAGAGCCTTCTGACTCATTGAGCATATGTGTTGGGATAGAGCTGGGGGAGGTAGGTAATTTTTTTCAAGCGGAGAAACAAAGACCCAGAACTGGCACCTGGATCTTCCTCTTCTATTTTTTTACTGGATTAAAAGCTTGGAGTCAACAGACCTAAGAGGCATCCCCTGCCTATGTCCAGTATGTGAGGAAGTCATTGATTAATAGTATTCTTATTTCTTCCAGCACTTTGTAGATTTTAAAATCATAGTCTAACTGTGCTCATGTACTGTTGAGAACACCACAGTGCTTTCACAGTTCTGAGCAGAGTAGACATATGATGTAGTTTGGATACAACACTGTTGTGTCTTTCATATGCTTTAGGTGTATCTATCAGGCTTGGAAATCCAGTTTCTCAAAGTGTTTACAGGACTTCTGCCACGGGAATGTTCTAGTTAATGAATAACTGCTCAAAATGTCTTTTGCTATCATGTGATTTTCCTCTTTGATGTTATGCGTGATCTTGGCTCCTGCTTAATTGGATGTAGCTTTAAAGACCTGCAAGGGCCTCTCTGAAAGAGTAGTTCTGCTGATTAAATCTAATGACTGGCCAGAACTGGAAACATGTACGTTTCCCTGTCTTCCTGCTGTTGTGGGGAAGCCAAGCTCTGAATCTGAATCTGAAGGGGGCCTTTCTGTTTCTTTCTTCTCTCTGAATCCATATCCCCAAAATAAACAAACCGCAAGACAGCACTTGTTCACCTGTGCGTCTGGATATGAGGTCTCTCTCTTACTTCCTTCTCCATGAAGCTGTTCTTACTCAGTTGTTGCGGTAGAAATGCACTAAGAACAGCATGTGAAATTATTTCTGTGATACTGGTCATGCTGTAGTTGAGTGTAGTGGTCTTCATAACCTTGGCTGTCTTTTCATGGCTTCTCTGTAAAGGAGACGCTAGTAGTCTCCAGGTATAGCTGACAGCGTTCAGCTTTAGTCTACCTCTGCCAGCCATTATGGTTACTCTGTGTTTKCAACCACAACTGATCGTAGCATTGTCTTTGTTTCTTAACAGTCAATGTCCTAGTCTTTATAAACCACTCATCTATAGTATCTCTGAAGTCATCAGTTATGATGGGCCAGAGGATAAGAATGTTAGAAATTAACAGTGGAAACAGGTGAACCTTGAAGGACACTGATCTTGTCTTTTGTTCTAAAAAGTCCCTGCTATGAACAGTGAAAAATCCAAGAAACAGACAATGAAAAAATGATGGACTAGGTTAAAGTTATGAGAACAAGATGTGGCTGCAGAGTTGTCATTGTTTCCCCCCACTTTTGCCCGGGGCAACAGAGTGGGTATTCTTTTCTTTCTTTTCTTTTTCTTTTCTTTCTTTTTTTTTTTTTTTTTCCATGAGGCATCAGCAGGTCTGTAATTCAAGTCAATATTTATGTAGAGCTTATCATGATTAATTCCTTTCATGGCCGATTATTGCCTGGTGCAGCGCTCTGGATTTGTGAGGTAATGAAAATCTTTTCCTTGGAAAATGGAAGTTTAGACTTTAAAAGCCAACCAAGTCTTCCCGAGATTAATTCCAAAGTCAAACAAGTACGAAATGTACAGCACAGTAAATGGGGACTTGTAGAAGCATTTAAAGGAATGACATGGTGATTTACCTTTGATTTTCCGTAAGACTGAGATCTTAATTTTAGGTTACTACACAGTCACAATTACCACACTAGGTTTGTGCTTCCCAAAGCGGAGTGAGGAGATCCTCATGCTTTGAGGCAGACCCAGTAGAATCACCATTTTATGGATGGGGATCCAAGTCTCTGAGGCTTTGTCTGAGCTGTGAGATGGGATTGTGGGGCATATGCAGACCCCTCCTGCCCCTCCAGCCAGATGAGATGCAGCCAACTGAAGGTTACATACAATCCGAATCTAGTCTGTCAAATCCTAGATAAGCACTGTAGTTACTCTGCCTGTCTCTCRGGTGTTCTCAGCTAGGTGTATTCTAAGTGTCTCAGTAAAAGTCCCCTAATTTACAAAGTACCTTATTGCATTCCATCACAGAAATGGTTCAATGTTTAAAGTTTAAGAATGAAAATAGGAAAATATTAGGCTCTGATTTGGATGACAGTTTGTTTTCTTGACACAGCTCTCCGACATACAATGTTTTATTTTTCCACATGTGTATTTTTAAAGTTTCAAAATTTTCTTCATTCAGTAGCTGTGATTTGTTACTACAATGGAGAACTAAGTTGGCTGTATGCATTTAATATATGTCACCTTTCATATCTGAACCACTTGCTACTTGTTATTTGTGCTAAGAAATATTGTTTGGCACTAGTTACGGGCATCTTAATGCTGTGCAGTTGCCAGCTGCTTTCAATATACTGCAGCTTATGTTACAGTGCATCAGCAATTTGTAACGATACAGAAATGTTTTTTGCTCCCACTGCACAAAAATTTGTATTCCGATTTTATTCATTCTGTATTAGACATGCATTGAAAACCACTTCTAAAATGAAAAAAAGAAAAAAAAATGCAGCAACTCATAAAATGTATTAATATGAAGTGATGTGTTTTGACTACAATGTCATTACTAATAGGAGTCTCAAAGCAATCTGACAGTTTTGAGAACTCACTCTTTCTTCTACAAATGTTAGCTGCTCTTTAATATGTACATTATTATAAAGAGTATTATCATGAGGGGAAGAAAGTGTAAGTAATAGGACAGAGTTTATTCATACTAATTGCACTGTCGGTGGCCATGAGTGGTAGTTGTACAACATATAATTGGAGTATCTGTATTTCATACTGATGAATTTTGTTTGGAAAGAGCTGAAAACTCTTGTGTTAGAACCATGAGATCTTAGGGGCTGTCGAAGGAAAGCTCAGCCTGTATGTTCACGGGATAAACTTGGCCGGAGGGGGGGGGTGGGGGCAGCCAAGTCCTGCCCTTGAGAAGGAAGAACTCTTGTAAAGACCCAGGCTGGGGCCTGGCTGCCTGGGGAGCAGCCCTGCTGAAAAGGGCCTGGGTGCCYGGAGGGACAGCAAGCTGGGCAGAGGCAGCAGTGCACCCCGGCAGCTGGGAAGGCCGACAGCATCCCGGACTGTATCA
This sequence comes from Rhea americana, assembly GCF_003343005.1. NCBI lineage: Eukaryota > Metazoa > Chordata > Aves > Rheiformes > Rheidae > Rhea > Rhea americana. The sequence continues at coordinate 826,611 of NW_028186354.1, read as the reverse complement.
CCAGGAGCGCAGCCAGTAGATGGAAGGAGGTGAGAATCGCCCTACGCTCAGCATTTGTTAGACTATCTATGGAATATTGTGTCCATACAGGAAGATAACCGGTGGGAGTTCAATGGGGCTGAACTTCCAGTTGGTTCACCAATTGGTTAGTAGGGGCTGGAGCAGTCGGCCTGTGAGGAGAGGCTGAGGGAGCAGGGGCTTTTCAGCCTGGAAAAGGGGAGAGTGGGAGGACCTAGAGCAGCCTTTCTGTATCTTAAAGAAAGTTGCCAAAAAGGTGGAGTCAGGCTCTTCACTGCAGTGCATGCCAGCGCAGTGGGAGACAACAGACGTAAGCTGAAACGAGGGTTTGGGTGTAAGAAAAAGCTTTCTCACCAGGAGGACAGTCAAACAGTGGGACAGATTGCCCGGAGAGGTCATGCAGTCTCCATCCTTGGATGTTTTCAAGATCTGACTGGATACAGCCCTGAGCAACCTGGTCTGATCTCGTGGTTGTCCCTTCTTTGGGCAGGTGCTTGGACTGGATGGCCTCCTGAGGTCCCTTCCACTGTGATCCCATCACTCTAAAGCTTCAGCAGAGCTACAGCAGTGCACAAAGCTTTGCAAGGCAAAAAGATAAAAAAAAAAAAAAAAAAAAAGTAATAGATCTACTAGATTCCTTCTTACAGTAACATATCTAGCTTGGTTCCCAGTCCTGGCCATCTCTCTTGAGTTAAAAAAACAAACAAACATACATTGGTTTTTAGAAGGCAGAGAAACCATTATTCTCCTTGATGATATTAACTTTGTACACACTTGCAGACTAAAAGCTTATTAAGTAGAATTGTGTTTTGCAAGATTTTCAGGGCAACAGTTTTGAGCCAGTTATGCAACTACCTCRTGGAGTATCCTTTATTTGAGCAGTGAGCTGTACTGCACGAGGTTCAAGACATGGAGAATCTGCCTTCAGCTGAGTTTTCATGTCATCCTACTGCTGAAAAAGATTTGAATTTGTTTGTCTGTTGAATAGATGCTTTTGTTTGTAAAGGCATGTGTGTTTTCATAACAGTAGCTCCAAAAGTGCCCAGATTTGTGAGAACTTAGCCATCTTGGAGGTGAATTCTGAACTGATTCCCCTAAATGAGCTCTGTGTTTGGCTGAAGGTCTTGGGTGCAATCCCAAAAGCAAAAAGGGACTTCGGAAATTCCTGATTCCTGTAATCACAATGATTTCTTAATAGTCTTTCAGTAGGCCTTTCTCCTTCATTGCACTACTTTCAGGAAGAGGAGTTACAAAATGGAGCAGTCTGAGCATTTCCTCAGTGTTAACCAGCAGCAACCCTTAGCTCAGAAAACTAAAAGAAGCCCCAAAACATTTAATAGTCCCACTGCCTCCACAGGGAGTTTGCAGGAGATTAGGAAGGTATGAAAGGAATAAGAAAATGTATTTTATATCATCTGTCATCATTGACTCCCTGGACATCAATTATTCCACATCAGTCAGTATTCTTATGAGTTTGATTCACCCTAAAATTTCAAAAATTTCTCTCTTAATTGTTAAGTGTTATGTTTTGGCTGTTGTGCAACATGAAAAGAAGTGGCCTAAGAAAGACTGACTCGGTGATGTTCAGTCCGCTTACCTGCTGCTGTTCTTGGCATCTACAAGTGTTGTGCTGTGGAAATTGCAAGTTGTGCTGCTCTGTCGTCCAGAATAACTTCTTGATGATTTAGCTGGACATCAGTTATCTCTTCAGACATTTTCTGCATTATAATAAAAATAATTGCACCTAACTACAAATCTTAGACTTTCACAGAGTTGCAAACAAGTAGATAAAGTACTAACAGCTTGCTACCCATTTGTTGTAATATCCTGAAGCGCATGCAAAGCAACTTCTCCCCTGCCCACGCTCCCCCAAAGGCAGAAGTATAAGTTACCTTTCTTTTTGCTGCAGAAAAAAAGTACATGCTGAAGGTCATCGTGGTGTCACTGGCAAGATACTTTTAATCTGTTTCCTACCTTAGTCTGTGGTTACCTGTTCATGTGCTGRTAATTTATGGTGATGCAGTTTTTGGGGTGAGAGTCAAAAGCAAAAGCTGACTGCTCAACTTTGGGCTTTCTTTAAAAAGGCAAAACACCACAACTCTGTTCTCCTTGTTGAACATTCTAGGAGCTGTGCACTTGCTGAAGTGTATTTTTTTTTCTTCCTTTTTTTCCTTTATGGGTTAAGTAATTGTAAAATGAGCCTTTCAGGTATAGGTATTTATTTGATCTTTAGTTTCTGATCATGACTGCCTTAGAACTATTCTTTGTCTTTCTATATATATGCGAGTTGCATTGGCTTGCTTCAACCCCCATTCTAGTTAACACATGCTCTCAAGAGAGAATTTCTGTCACGGACGACATGGCTGAACGTTATTGTGGCGCTATGGTGGCTAGTTCTGCAGTTTGAAGAGGACAAGGAAAATAAGCTGTGAAAAAATAGCTGTCTTTCCACTGCCAGCAGTGATATCTTCAGATCAGGTTAAAGTGAGTTTAGACAATAAAATTCTACTTCTTTTGAGGATGAGTCTAAACACTGATTTCCTGCAGTTTCAGTCTACATATTTCTCCCTTAGTGTCATGATTGTTTTTCAAACACACAATTTCTTATTGCTGAAGCAGAAAGTGATAGTGCAACTGGTTGTAAACTACAGGAATGGTGTTTTTGTGTGTGAAAATTCAATTTATCATTTGATTCAGTGGGAATGAAATCCCAAATCATATTTAGAAATCTTTTCCCTCAATGTGTAAAGGAATAAGTTATGTGCCATTGAAAGTGATACTGAAAATACTTCATTTTGTATAGGTAGTCAGTCATAAAGCAAAATGTGGATGGAAATTTGTGTTGCTTTTAAATTGGAAATTTTGTGACAGAAGATTCTAATTGTATTGTTTCTATATATTTTGTACTTCTTGTCTGACAAGCCCTTTACACTATATTTTAAATAATGTTTTGAAGCATTACTGTAAAATAGATCATTATCATATTTTCACATATCAAGTATGAAGTTGAGCATTAAACCTTTAGGAAAAGAGTAGATTAATTATCTATATACTTAAAAAGACCTTTAGATTGTGTGTATTTTAACATCAGGCGTAGGCTTCTTGAACATCTTTGTGAGTCTCAGCCAAGTCACATCTCTTTTTTTATACAGGTATTTTTGGCCAGAAGCTGGAAGATACTGTCCGATATGAAAAGCGGTACGGGAACCGTCTGGCTCCTATGCTGGTGGAGCAGTGTGTGGATTTTATCCGACAGCGGGGGCTAAAGGAAGAAGGGCTTTTTCGACTGCCTGGGCAGGCTAATCTTGTCAAGGAGTTACAGGATGCATTTGACTGTGGAGAGAAGCCCTCTTTTGACAGGTAAAATCTCCTGCTGTCCTGCATTCGCTGAAACCTAGACAGGGCGTGAAGTGATGGGCCGAACTGGCTGACCTGCTGTGCTGTAGCGCACGTGGCAGTGACAGAGCGAGTTGATCCCTGAAATACTTTTATAGGTTTTTCTGTATGTTTCCTATTATCACTCTAAATTTTTCTTCTTTTATGACTTTGGTGTCTGATTTCAGAGTGTTTCTGGGGAAGTTCCACCTACAAAATGTTGGTTAGGTTATCGCTAAGGGTTTGGCTTAATCAAAAATACCTGGATTGTCTTGATCTTAATATACTATACTTGAAATATGGTGGTGATGGTGGAGTTATTTCTACAAAGGAAGAATTTTCCTATCACCAGTTTTAATATGTTCTGTTACTTATACAACTGATTAGAAGGGAGGTTGTCTTTTGTGTGTTCTTTTATAACTTTAGGCCTTCRGTCTTGAAATAAAAGTAGCTATAAGCATAGTAGTAGCTGTATATAATAACAAACCTAAATGGCCTTGAGAGTCCAGATCCGTTTGCATTCTAGTATTCATACAGTTTTTCAAAGCTAGTGAGAATTTTTTGGGCCCAGAAAGGACCAAGTCCTGTTCACATAACTATCGATGATCTTCAATCTTGTAAGATTAACTTACTGTGTGTGTTCTGGTCTGAAATGTGATTCTGTTYGAAATTACCCTCTGCTGCAAAAGGAAACCTTCAGTGGTAAAGCATACAGCTCTCCTCTGAGGAGCACTCATAGTGACAATTCACTTATTTGGAGGTTGCAATCAGGGAAACAGAACCAGTAGATTACAAGTGGTGCAAAGCCTTTGTAACACTATATTAAGTTAATGAAATTCTGATTTTAAGAGATAGTAAAACAGCTGTTATGCTTGATGTGTATTCTGAGTGACACCTGTAACACACCTCCAAAATGGAATTGTGATTCTTTCTTCCCATTGAGGGTCTAATCAGAATGATGATGAGGAGCAGACAGCTTGTATTTATTTTGCGGGTCCTTTGACTGATAGCAATGCAAGTATCAGGAAGAAAAGCACAACTTAATCTTTTACTGTAAAAATATGCCAAGATACAAACCTGACTGCTGGAAAACATTTATGTTGCTGCCTTCCCTAGCCCTATGAAGTGAGCAAATGTGATATGCCTGAAGGAGTGTGTGGRATGCACAGAAGGCAGACATCTGTTCTGCTGCATTATTTCAGTCTCCTTTATCCTGACCCTCACTTTAAGAAATGCTGAGAATTTTATAATGTCCTAAAAAAGAAGAGTGATTGTCTTCATACCAGGATTATTACTTCCTCGTCCAAAGGTGAGGGTTAGGATGATTGATCACTCTGGAAAGTGCTGGTGTTAGCTGATGAATGTTTGTAGTGGACTACTGACTGTTAAAATACTGCGTAACTATGCTGTGGATATAGGCAAATGGTTTTAAAAGTAGAAATTTACATTAGCCAGGCATCTGTTGGGAGTGTTTTCCTTTCTTTGTCTTTCAAGTTAAATGCTACTGGTTGTATGTCTGGCATAACTTCTACCAAAGATGTAAGTGGGCAAGCAGCAGGGACAAAAAAAGGAACTCCCCGAAAATCTATTTTTTTCTATGTCTGTAAGCCAAATCACTGAGGAGGAAATGCCTAAGAAAACAAACAATCCCCAGATTTGAGGAAGATGATTTATTGAACACCCCCCTCAGAGGAACAGCTTTAGAGAGGTGCACACGTCGCATCTATTCAAAACAAATGAGGCCAGGGCTGAGCAGCATAAATATTTTTTGCAAGGTTATCTAGCAACATCTGTGGCACACTAATGAGCCTCCAGAACAGCCATCCAGTTGAGCTTTAGCAGATGACACAGAGAAGAGATTTTACATGCTGCTGCTGCGAGGCAAACACGTGATCTCTGCTATAGCAGCTGGAAACTGCTCTAGGTAGCTAGATCTACCTATAAATCCTTTGGTACTGCAATTCTGCATCTAAAGCTGAGTATTAATAGAACACCTACTGGTATGCTTACCCAGGGGGGAAGGAAGTTGTTGGTTTTGTTTTGGAGGATTTTTTAGGGTTTTTTTCTGTTTGCTTTTTCACATTCTGTGGTTTGGAGACAATGTATGTTTCAGATGCAGCAATGGTCTGCAATTTTAAGATACAAATTCTGTTCTGTTATCATCTCTGCTACCATTGGGCATCTCCATTTTTCCTCCAACTCTTAGTTTCATTTGTAAGCTTCTATAGAGTGTCTACATGATTTCCTTGTTTCTGGGTTGTTGTTTCATTGTCTAAACAGCAGCATAGTCTCTTGGTCTCTATACTACAAGCTGACCTCTTGGAAAGTAGCTGCAATCTGAAAAGATGCTGTAGAAAAAAAAGTAGTATGTTAAAGGTGCATACTTACTATCTCCCATAGACTTCCAGATCCAGCATATTTAATCTGTAATTTCCTATGATTAGTCAAAAATCCAGAAGTGCAAAAACAACACTAGTTCTGTTTATTAATTTATATTCCTCCTTTCTCATATATCAATAGTAATAAAGATTTTGCAGTTAGAGCTGACAGTTTTGTTGATGGGGSACAAAACACAACATAGTTCAGGTCACTGTTCCATAACAGTGCTAGGTCATTGGCTCCAACTGGAAGAAAGGCTAGCTTTTGTCATTGGTACTTGAAGTAATACAAAGCTGATGTTTAGAGTAGGATGCCATTTTTCATACTGATGTTTCTTCTGTGTCTAAATGCACATAAGTGAAACAAAGTTTTTAAAATAAATGAAGATGCAGTGAAATTTGTGAGCATGGGCAGGAGTATGAAGTGAGAAACTAAATTATTATTAAATAACCATTCTTGTCTTTACACTTTCTTAGCTGATTAGGCAAAACACATAACTTGTAGAATTTCTTCAAAATTTCACCTCTGTTTTTACATGGTGGCACCACTCAGAACTTGTTACAACCCTTGGGGGATGGAGTTCAGACGCACCGATCTCTCCCCAGCAGCCTTGAGTTTACCTGCTGTGACTGCCCTCCCCTTCTTCCCATTTGCATTTCTCTGCAGCAGTTTGGCAAAGACAACCACACACACACACACACACACACACACACACACAAAAGCAAGCAAGCAGAAATGCAAACCAGATACATTTGAAAGAAGTAAAATAGAGAGCCTTACTCAAAAGAACAAGCTACCATGTTTTGTAAACATGAAACCTGAGACGCATATTTGAAAAATTGTAGTTCTCACTTTAGAGCTTGATGTTTTGTGTTACTAAAGTCAGTTATAAAAATACAGAGTGAATCGAGGACCATTCAGAGAATTGCAAAAACCTTCACGATATTAATTTGTTCATGATCTTATTTTATAGTTTAAGAAAGCATTGGTAAAGATTTATGGGCTAGGGTTAGACAATTGCAAGAGAGTAGAACCAGTACTTGAAATCTTTCTCAAACTCCCAAAGTCACAAAACCTAATATCTGATCTGAAACATCCAACAGCCCAGCCCCCTGCTATAAAAAGTGGAACATCAGCATTTTCTGCGGTCTCTTGGAAAGGGAGTTAAAGTTGCTACAACTGAAAACTGCTGAGAGTAGCCTATGTTGAGACCCTTTGTGTGATGAACAAAAGAGAATAACAAAAAGCCTATGTCAGTTTAAAAAAAAATAGTAAATATCTCAGTTTCTCTGTATGTATGTATACATAATGTGAAATCTGCTTCAAGGAACTAGCACTACAGTTAGGCAATTGTTAGTACTTTGAAATAGCTTTGGTATTTCCAGTACATCTCCACAGACCTCTGTGTAAAATTTTCTCTTCCAGGAAATCCATTTTGCTTGCCCCTGGGGTAGTTGCTTTTCTCTGCTGTGTGGCTTATAGTTAAAATTTAAAATCCCTCAGCAACTGCTTGTTAATACATTTGCAGTGATACACACCAAGTAGATTATGACTATTTGTTTTGCAGAACTAGCATAGTGAACATGGCACTGCTAAAGGAAACCAAGGCGAGGGGTTCCTTTGTTTCACAGTTCTTACCTTGAAGCGAACAAAATTGGATTTCTCTTTCTATATTATCTCTTTTCATCTATTGTTCATCACAGTTATTACCAGATGAYGTGAGAGTTAAAATTTCACAGGAAGAAAAAGTATTTGAAATGTCACTGAAACAGATATCAATATTTATGTCATTGATCTGTGTATGCGATTGGGATTTTTGTAACTGTTGATGTGATGTTGTAACCATTGATGTGTGTAGTCTGGAAGTTCAGAGGAGTTCAAGAATACATAGCTCACGTGCCTGAGGTTGTGAGTATCGGTGAGAGAGAAAGCAAACACATGCCCACATAATTAGCCAAAAAAAAAAAATTCCCTGGTACATTTTCTCATGAATATCAGCTTCTCTAAAGAGGAATGCAGTATATTATGGGTAAAATACTCCTTGTTGCTCTTCTCACCATTGCTGTCAGCTCAGAAAAAGATACGCGAGTGGCTATCTGTGATAGCTGGTAGACATTAAGGCTTATTTACTGGAGTCAAATAATCCAGAATGTAGATCTGGATATGTTCCTGTTCATTTAATCACTGGGATTTCCAAAGAAAAAGGAGTGAATGACAAGTGTGGTACTAATGTAATAGCCTCAAGGTCAGAAGGACCAACTGCAGAACCCTAAAAATACGGAGAACACGACAGTCTGCCAGAAGTCACTGCATCCTCTCTTACCGAGGGCATGGTCAAAGGACACCACAAATGAGTTTTAACTCCAAACCTGACATAGCCGAAAGCTTTTATTAAGAAGAGGAAGCCTCTGAACTACACGTGTCTGCATGTACTCTGAAGCTACTGAAAATTACATGTATCTGAGGTAAGCAGTGTTACGTGTGTACTGTGAGAAGAAAAGAGGAGCAAGGTAAAATCCCCCATTTCTCAAGAGAAAAATCCTTGCTCGCTGAGGTTGGAGTCTATGAGAAGTGTAGCAGTGCCTTAGGTGGTCTGTGCAGTTGGCGGAGAGGGGAAGGTGCCTCCGGACAACAATTCCCTCTCTAGAGGCACCCATCATTCTCCCTTGCTTTAGAGGGCCAGGCATGACTGCAGACCTAAGTTAAAGCGATCCTTCCATTCAGGGGTAATGGGACATCACACTGAGAGGCAGAGTCTGCAGAATACCTTTGTTACGTGCACCAGGTATCACACTGCATGTTCCCAGAGCAGAGAAATCATCTCGGGATTCTGGTGTTTCGGTGCAGTGAGCGCTAAAGCAGGCCTCTGCCCCAAGGCGGAAACGGGCAGTGGCGGGTGTCACGTACGGCAGGGCAGAGCTACCCCTGCAGTATCTTGTTGGCTCTGTAGTGAGGGAGGGGTAAAGGGACACTCAGCCTTCCAGACCTGATGTCAAACCGTAATGCTGGCATGCAGGGAAGAAAATTGGAGTTTCGATACTGAATCCAAGCCTTCTAGGAGCACTGGGCATGGGACTGAGGAATAACAGTATTTTCTGAATCGCCAGATGCAAACTTGATAAGGACAGTTGATTTTGTTTTCGAAGTGCCGAACAGGCAAGACAAGAAGTTTGGAAGTAATTAAAGCTATAAGGTTTGAAAAAAAATAAAAGCTATGAAGAAATGCTCCAGTTTCTGCTGGAATAATGATTGTGCTTTTTGCCTATGTTTTCTGAATCAAGGTATAACAAATGCTAGAAAATCCTGGCAAAGCAAATGTTTTTACAGCATGAAAGTAACTATGCATTCCAAAAAAAGTCAAATGCTTTTTCAGTCCTGAGGCATTGAGCTATTAATATCCTCCATGTCTTTAGGACTCAGAAACAGTTCACAGCCGTTTGTGTGTTTTAGGAGATGAGTAAATGTGATATTTATGAGCAATACTGAMATATTTAATATGTTTTTGTTCTTGGTAATGTCTTTAATTGTAGTAAGTGGAAGGATGCTACTGAAGGGAATATAGGCAAACCCATGATAAGATTTCCTGTTTCCTAAATCCTCTTCAATCACGTTCCTTTATTTATTAAGGCTGTTTTTAATTCTTTGCTTCTCAGCGGACGTGGCAGCTGCTAGACAGTGTTGTCCTCACCAAAACCGCTCTGCAACCCAGAGGAGAGGACTCTTTTCTGGGCATTACACAGAACTTGGTCCTTTCGTACTCTAGGAAGTGAATGTCAGCACAGCTCCTTTTATATTTTTCTGCAGAAACAAAATATATTTTTTTAATTTTTGGTGAAAGCAAAGAATTGGAGTTGTCTTGGAGTGGCTGTAGTTTGCACTGACACTGGGCTACAGCTAGACGTTGACTTGGAAATCTTTAGTGATGAAGATTTTTCTTTTCCAAATCTTGAGCCTGTATGTAAGCATTTCCTTTGTTTAAAAACAGATAGTTCTTTATCAGAAAGAGACTTTATTCCCTTCCTTGTGAGTGGATGGAATATTTTGGAGGCTTCTTAAAGTAGCTGCATCTTGAGAAAAATAGTAGACTGAGGTTCATCCAAGGTTGTTTTTTTTCCAAAGTAATGTTAGTGAATGCAGGAGTCAGGAATAAGTGTAAGATTTGATTGAGAGAGACAATGTTAAAATCCTTACAATCCTTTTTTTAAAAAAAAAAAAAAAAAAAAACCTTCCCCACTCTCGTAATTCTGTTACCTGGTGATCAAAAACTTTTTTGTAAGTGCAGTAATCCCTAAAGACAACACTTTGGTCTGAAAATAACTCTTTACTAGACAGCTGATTCTTGCCAATGGCCTTAGGCCTGTGGAAATTCCTGGCAGTTTCTCCTTGCAGAGTCCCAGGCTTGCTTCCTTGATCTTTACAAATGACACTCCACTTACCAGTTAATGTCTGGAGCCACGTCTCTGTCCTTTCCCTTCTTTCTCTTGCAGAAATAACCTCTAAATGCTGTGTGATGTAGAGACCTACTCTAGCAATTAAATACATGTTAGGTTGTTACTTTTAACTTGATTCAAGGATCATTAAATCTGGTTAATAGATGTCCTGCTGTAGGAGCCTGATACTGACAGTGAAAGAACATCTGTAATTCCTTTGCCTGAATTCTGGTTTCAGAAGTGAAGTTGGTCCTTTACTTTTGTGAAAAAGCACCTGTGTCTTTACTTGTTACTGCAGGGTTGAGATCTTCTAAAAATATGGATGTAGCCTATTTCACTTGCAGATAATAAATTACTTCTTAGATAGCCCTTTTCACAGACAGAAAGGATAACATTTTGGTAGTATGTGAAACTTGAGAGTTTTGGTGTAAAGCATCCTTACTTCGGGCTTCCAAGATTTGTRGCTTTCTTGTCTAGTACATTTTATTGGTTTGTGGGACAGTTTTTCATTTTATATACTTAATGATTCCTGCAAAATCTTTGCAAAAACTTAGGTCTTACTGAACAGCCCCTCAGATGATAAAATAATTTAGCATCATATTCATGGGAACTGGTTTATATCTGCTTCCCGATACAAACCCATCCATTTCTTAGGCTTATTCTCACCTTATGTATGAGCACTTGTATCTTTAAGAATCTGTATGTGGGTAATGTGCATCTTTTTTATGTCCCTTTACAACCTTCTTTTTTTTTTTTTGTCTAAAATTGCCGTCACCCATGCTACCTTTAAAGGGACAGTGTCTAGCCTGAATAAACTAATTGCTGTTACAATTACTAAAGTGGATGTTTCACTCAGAAATAGATTCTGTCAATCTTTAGTATTTTTTGCAGTGCTTGCTCCTCTGAGTAATTCCTTGGAAGGTAGCATCGGTGCTCAAACTCCTGAGCACAAAGTGAAAGGAGCAGAACACTTGTTTGCTTGTAGAAAAATAAGAGTTGAGATCAGTATTTACCGAGTGAAGCCAGACTTCTATTGCAGTGGGAAAAATAGAAAGACAGCTGAGAAACTAAGATGAAGGTGAAAGCTTTCAATTTTGTTTCACAAGTTGTAGGCAAAATTTTAGCTGATATTTAGATTACCTACTATACTGCTTGTATTATATGCACATTATGTAAGGAAATATGTATAGCAATCTGGGCACAATCCTTGTAAACATGCTCTAGGTGACTCTGCTTAAGCAGGGGGGTTGGACTGGATGATCTCCAGAGGTCCCTTCCGACCTCAACCCTTCCGTGATTCTGTGGAATGTTACAGAGGGGAAAGCTTTGAAGATGCTACACAAGGGAACAAGGGAACATGGTTTATGTGGGGCATCCAACCTGAACAGTGCATTTCAGGACCCACAGTCAGCCTCCAGCATCAGTCGAACCACTTCTGATTCATCATAGCACTACTCAGCACAGGCTTTTCCCTCCAAGCCTTTGAGTACTGATTTTTTGAACAGTAACATTGCTCTGTGTGGGATTATGTGTATTTGTAGTATTCTGCTGACATTGCTCACTCACAGTGTTCCCACACTGGTTTATTGTAGATTTTAGTGCCTCACTTATGCTGTTTGCATCCTGGCAGCATGTGTATAGTACGTAACTCAAATGCCAGCCAGACAGTTGGGAACTCATCCTCCCACGTGAGGAAGACATTGATACTGGTACGTGAGAGCTGCTCTGCAAGTCCTGGATGCAGCCAGCGAACAGAGCAGTGGGCCTGGGATACGTTGGTGAGGGGGGTCTTTGTAAATGGAGATTCAGGATTGTGGTCTGTGACACATTTTAAATTATGGGGAACTCGGGGACGTACTGATTACACAAACCGAGTTCTACTGTTCTCCTTTATTACCAGAATTCCTAAACTGAATTATAACCTCGTAGTTTTCTGCTTCCTACTGTTTGTTCTTTATGCAAACTGTATATGTGTCATCATGGCCTAGAGCTATTTTTGGCGGAGTATTAATCTTTTTGTAATGTGACCTTGCCCTGTTACATTTCCTCTCTGAAAGTGTATGAGGAGCTTGTTGGCTTTGCGCTCTGAAATGCTGACTCCAGCTCTCTGAACATGCTGTACGCTTGTCTGTGAATGCAAGGGTTATGCGGGGATTTCTAGTGACCTGCTGCGCTTTAGTAATTTTTGTTTATGGTGGAGAGGGTGAAAATCTCCAGGCAGTGTAATCAGTCTGACAGCAACTTCCACAGTGTCTGTGATACCACAAAGGAAAGTGCTGTCAAAACAGCACTGCCATGACAGATATTGATGACAGAGTTCACATGAATAGGGCTTTGAATATGTGTAGCCTGATGACTAAGGAGAGAAGCTGTGATGCGTTTGCATTTGTAATGCCCTCACATGGATAGTAGTGGAGTAGGGGATGCTCCTTTGGACAGTGATCAACAGTAAAGCAATATTTAACAGTAAAGCAACCAGCATCTGCATGGATACATTTCAGTGTACCCCATGAGCATGAACACACTTCTGTCTCCCTTTGCACTGGGGACAGATGGAACAGCTTGTTTAGCTGTAAGGGCAGTACAGCAGTCACTTCAAGGTGCAAGGGCTGCTTCTGCTCCAGTCTGAGAAGGAAACATGTTGACCCACAGCCCAAACACCTGGTTATGAGGTGCTAGGTCAGAAGCTGGAACTGTGGAAATCAAATTCTGTCTGACCATGATTTCTTGTAAAGGCAAACCTCTCACTGAGGTGCACCAAGCTAGAGCTGCAGTGTGTGTTCAGGATCTGAGAGTTTGTGCCTTCAATCCTGTGTCCCTGTAACTGGACTTTGGTAACACAGAAGTGCATTTTTTTTCTCTACAGTAATATTTAAACAGAGTAGCTATACCAACTCTTACACAAAAGGATTTTAGAAAATGCTTGCAGCAAAAAATGTGAAATTGCGAAGAGAATTCATTGAGGGACTCTGTCAAAGCTTATTAACATCTAACAAAATTATTTATTCTAAGTTTTAATTAAAGAAAAGACGTTGGCAGAAATGTAAGGCTTTGTATAATTGGGTCTAACTCTTCTGACTTCACTCAAAGCATTTCTGAGTGGGAGCAATCAGACTGTTGAAGTTTAGGAAAGAGCCAGATTTGGTAGGTCTCTCCATGCCACCTAGAACAATGTGCATATCCCACACATGCAGGAAAAACAATGAGATGCAGAGGATGTGGTTTGTTTTGGCTTCAACTTCATGAACTTACCTCAACACAGAACTACCTGGCAGTAACTTGTGTGGCACAGGTACTCGTTTCTCCCACAATCATCTCAACTGAGAGGGTTACACCTTCCACTAGCCCAACACAGCTGGGGTCTGTTACCCTTCCCGATATTAAGGGGCCAAGGTAGAGAGGTTATTTCCTCCTGATCTAGTCTACCTGCAGTTTTTCATAAAACCAAGCTGCAGTATAATGAGAATTTGCATGGGATCTGGCATCTGCTCAATTGATGACAGCTTGAATTTAAATCCTCATCACACCCTTGAGCTAATGTGGAGGATGTGAAAACCAGAACCCCACCTTCCTGTGACCTAGCAGGAGGAAAACCTTAGACTTACTCTGTTCCTCAGAAAGTGAGGAGTAAAGAACTCCATCTGATAAGACTTCCACTGTACAGAGGGATAACGCTTACCAGAGCACAAGCCATGCTTAGCCACTCTCTCCTTGCCAGCCCACTGGGGAAACAGAGAGAAGCCAGTGCCCCGGTCACTGCAGTGACGCACACGGCGAAAGGGGCCGTGCACGTGCTCGCTGCACGAGTCCAGACACAGAACCGCAGAGCTCTGAAGGAGCACGGAGGTCCTGTTCTCTCTCCACTTACCCTCTTGTCTACACTTGACGTAGCTGTGTGTTGCGACTTCTTCCATGCTGTCTTTTTCCCATGGTGAGGCCAAGTCTTCCTACCTCCACTTTAGTAAAAATCACTCATGACTTCTGATCTCTGAAGTACTGTACTTTTTCTCTAAGCGAGATAAATAATTTGCTCAGACCTTCTTGCATGAGATACTGAAATAGGATGTTTCTCAGCTTTTTTCCTATTGGGCTGAATTTAATTTTCTGCTCTGTGCTTTGTCATTCCCACTTCAAGCTTGTTATTATACATTCCGCACTTGGACAAAGTCTGCCTCAGTTAATGAGGGCTGTTCTAATTTAGATAACCAAGGAAATTTCTGCTGGAGGTGACTTTCTCTATTTTAATACTTGTTAATTAATACTTTTAATCATGTTAGTTAAGAATATGTAATGGTTAAACACTTTGACATTACAGTGTCAGACAGCAAAAGATATATCAAGATAGGTAAAATTTAAATAAATTTCTGTAGCTGTAATGGTCCTAGGATATAAGCAAGGCCAGGTTTGTCTTTTTTTTTAAACTAATCTGTTGTAGTTGGGAAAAGTCTATGAGGGAGAGAGCCCTTTGCAGGCCCTGAAAAGATCAGCAGATTGCAAATTACATAAATGCCCTCAAGGCAGACATACAAATACTTCCTTTATTTTTTTTAATACATTTTTACATATAAAACCAATATTCTAATTGAACCATTATTCCCTACATTAGAGCCAATATTCCATATATTAGAACCATTATTCTATGTAGTTGTTTAGAATGTGAATCCTTACTGATGTGGATACAAGACCATAGACAAGAAAGGGGAACAAATGTTTCCGATCCACAAGAGAACTCGGAATTTAGCTTTCCTTTAAAAATCTCTCTGGCTGAAATTGGCCTAATGGTACTTGTGGATTAAAACACCTGGAACAGAGCTGGATTAAAATTGGAATCTGCTATTTCTAAGTTTACTTCTTCATTTTAAATTGAAAGGCGAAAAAATAATACTGGATAGCAAATTCTGAACAGACTATACAGTGTCTTGGAAAGACACTCTCTTAGTTAGATTGTTCACAATATTTTTATATCAATATTTTACATTAAAAGGAGAAGATTTCTAGCCTCTACCTAACTGTTGCTGTAAAGAATTTAAAAAAATCYAGTTCTTTTAAACACCTTCACAGTAAGTATATGTATTCATGTATGTTTGCTTGTTTATGCTGCCAAACTGTGTGGATAGACTGAGTTTAAGTCTCAGATAGAGTTCTAGTACAGTTCAGGGACAAACATAACAAACTAACTTTTCCAAATTTAGGATAATCTTATTTTGCAATCCCACCATCTAGTGGCAGTCTTCTGGTAATGTCTTACCACTCAGTAGAAGTCTATCAAGATACATACTAATTCAGAAGCCTGCAACTATGTTGCAGCCTTCAAACTGTGGCCTGGATTTGGAACCCCAGCCCAGAAAGCACGGTTCTGTAGACCCAGATACAGCATCTACCTCAGGAAGCTAGCAGGAGAACCCAGAGCTTGCTGTTGTTTCCTTGCACCTCAGGATCCTACCTTCCCATTTCTCTTTCAGCTTCTCCTTTGCAGAGCCTGTGTTTTTAGCAGGCAACTAACCCTTCCCAGTGTTACTCTACAGGGGTGATTGTGKATGCTGGCAAAACAAGCTTCCCACAATGAAATATGACTGTATAATTTGGACTAAGATCACTTCCTCACAGTTTTTTTTCCTTCTGCTTTTTTTCTGTGTCTGCTCATCCCACAAGGAGTATTTCACTTCACACCAAGCGATTGTAAAAATCATTCTTGTGTACTACAAGAAGCATGGTACTGGCAATGGAGAGAAAGGAAGAAGGTGTTGTCTGATCCCCTCCCTGGGAGACCTGTGTGCCAGCATTTAATAGTCCGGTGGTAATTTCTCTCTATCTGTCTTTATCTTGCAGAATTTTTGAAGGACCTCTCTGGTTTTGATGCCAAATAGGGTCTGGAAAAATGTATTTCTGTTCTTCAGCAGGCCTGGAGAGTTCTCTTGTTTAATAGAAGAGTAAAAATTTTAAAGTCTTGAGAAAAATCCAATGAATGCAGAGCAATCCGAGTTAAATTCTCTGCAGATGCATAGTCTGTGCTCCCTTTCATTCTGCTGTGTAAGGTACTGTATTAAGGCTGCCACTTCACATCTGTTCTCTGTGGCTGCTGCTCTCCTTCAAAGTCTGTCTGACGAGCAGAGGTCTTTCCCTATATATTTGCTTTTGTCTTCCTGATGCACAAACTTATTAAACTCTCTAGAAGAGTTCTCTGTACAATTTACTTCCTAAATAAGGCAGAGATGTGCCAGTCGCCTTAATATACATCCTATTTGTGTGCTCTAAAAACTGGCAGCAGTGACAACAACAAAACATGTAACTATCTACGTAAGAAAAGATTATCTGTGTTTTAAGCCCTTGGGCTGTGCAGTTGGGGATATAGCGAAGAGCTGTAATTTGCATTGAGATTGGGGATGGACGGAAGACAAAGGATGGAGGTGAAATCTGAAGAGCACTTGAAATCTCACACAGTAGCACAGTTGGATCTGATTTCACGCATGGTGCTGTTTCTCGTGTTTGTTATACATGCATCCATGAGGTGGGGGACAGTAGATAATTCCCATTTGGATCCGAATCAGTCTAAAAGTAGAGGTTTGAACCATCACTAAGAATGCATTTTGAATTAGTGTTTGGTTTAGGGTTCCTCCAAAAAAGTCATACGTGTTTTGGAATTTTGGGATAGTTTTTAGAGTTGAAATAGAAATTTTTGCTGAGAATTTATTTCTAGGGGGCAATACTTAAATACATACAGTTATTTATAATTTCTTTTCCTCTGTTTTTACTTAGATCGCTCAAGTCATACTGTATTAATCTAAGGTTGTTCCCAGCATTCTTGTTAAGATTTAACTTAGTAAAAGCCATTCTTGTTTCAGCAGAGATCATTCCAACATAATGATTAACATACCTCTAACAAAACTGAAGCATGTCAAATACCAGTGGTTCTCTTTGTAAGGTTGTGAATTTTAAAAACTGTCCAACTACAAGCACTCTTAAAGAAAAAAGAAAATGCAACAATGTGTGTTTTAGAAATATCTGTGCATTCCCCATTTATTAGGAGTGAAAGAGGGAATGCTATCAGGTTGCAGTATAATTCTCTTTATCTGAATCAGTGAAAGCATATAAAACAGAGAAGAAAGATGTAAAGAAATGTCTGAGCAGCTAAATCTGGAGATGGTGTCAAAAGTAACATGAGAGATTTCTTTATGCTAACTAGTATTTTTATCTATTTCTACTTTTTACAGAAGTACTTCAAAGTAAGCACAATATAACTGTACACAGCAGAAAAAAATTTAAGATCATACTGCATATTTTGATATCTTGATTTTCTTCTTTCTCTCCATCTTCTTGCTTTTAGTAAGCCTGATAATCAGCCCTGACTCCTACTACTTGTAGCCTAGAAGAACCTAAGATTCTGTAAACAGGCTTTTAAGAAAGCATGTGTTGGATCAGCCTTTTGACTGTCATCTTAGACTGATCCTGACTGAGCCCTAATATGTTACCTATTGTTCTACCACTCAGACACTTTCTAAGTTGGAGTGACTTGCTACGCTTTCGTTATGAGGCCTGGTTACTGGCTCTAGTGAAATCAGAATCAGTAAGGTTGGAAGGGACCTCTGGAGATCATCTAGTCCAACCTCCCCCCTCAGCAGAGTCACCTACAGCATGGTAGACAGGGTTGCGTCCATGCGGGCCTTGAGTATCTCCAGAGAAGGAGACTCCACAACCTCTCCGGGCAACCTGTGCCAGTGCTCCGTCACTCTCACAGGGAAGAAAATCCCCCCCACCTTCAGGCGGAACTGCCTGTGCTTCAGTTTCTGCCCATTGCCTCTTGTCCTGTCACATGGGACAACTGAAGAGAGTTTGTCCCCGTCCCCTTGACACCCTCCCTTCAGGTACTTGTACACATTGATAAGATCCCCCCTCAGTCTTCTCTTCCCCAGGCTGAACAGGCCCAGCTCTCGCAGCCGTTCCCCGTAGGGCAGGTGCTCCAGCCCTCTGATCATCCTTGTAGCCCTATGCTGCACTCTCTCCAGTAGGAGCCCACAACTGGACACAGTACTCGAGGCCTCACCAGGGYTCAGTAGAGGGGCAGGMTCACCTCCCTCGACCTGCTGGCAACACTCTTCTTAATGCAGCCCAGGAGACCATTGGCTTTCTCGGCCACAAGGGCACATTGCTGGCTCATGGTCAACTTGTGCTCACAGTCACCAGCGCTCCCGGGTCCTTCTCGGCAGAGCTGCTCTCCACAAGGTCAGCCCCCAGCTTGTACTGGTGCACAGGGCTATTTCTCCCTAGGTCCCTGCAGGACCCTGCCCTTGCCCTTGTTGAACCTCAGGAGGTTCCTCTCTGCCCAGCTCTCCAGCCTGTCCAGGGCTCTCTGAATGGCAGCACAGCCCTCAGCTGTCTCAGCCACTCCTCCCAGCTTGGTATCATCAGCAAACCTGCTGAGGAGGCACTCTGTCCCCTCATCCAGGTCACTGATGAAGAAGTTGAACAGGATGGGGCCCAGTACTGAGCCCTGGGGGACGCACTAGCCACAGGCCTCCAACTAGACTCCACGCCACTGATGACGACCCTCTGAGCTCTGCCTTTCAGCCAGTTCTCAATCCACCTCACTGTCCACTCGTCTAACCCACACTTCCTGAGCTTCTCTAGGAGGATGTTAGGGCAGACAGTGTCCAAAGCCTTGCTGAAGTCAAGGCACACAACRTCCACTGCTCTGCCCTCAGCTACCCAGCCAGTCATTCCATCACAGAGGCTCTCAGGTTGGTTAAGCAGGATTTCCCCTTGGTGAAGCCATGCTGGCTACTCCTGATCACCTTCTTTTCCTCCATATGTCTGGAGATGTCATCCAGAATGAGCTGTTCCATCCCCTTTCCAGGGATGGAGGTGAGGCTGACCGGCCTATAGTTGCCTGGGTCCTCCTTCTTGCCCTTTTTGAAGACTGGAGTGACATTGGCTTTCTTCCAGTCCTCAGGCACCTCTCCAGTTCTGCATGACTTCTCAAAGATGATGGAGGGCGGCCTGGCAACAACATCCGCCAGCTCCCTCATTATCTGTGGGTGCCTCCCGTCTGGGCCCATGGATTTGTGGATGTCCAGCCTGCCCAGAAGGTCTCTAATCCTTTCCTCCTCAACCAAAGGGAAGTCTTCCCTTCTCCAGACTTTCTCCCTCATGTCCAGGCTCTGGGATTCTTGAGGGCTGCCCTTAGCAGYGMAGACTGAAGCACAGAAGGCATTCAGTAATTCTGCCTTCTCTGTATCCCTTGTCACCAGGGCCCCCRCCCCACTCACCAGTGGGCCCGCATTTTCCCTAGTCCTCCTCTTGCTGCTGACGTATTTGAAGAAGTCCTTCCTGTTGTCCTTGACATCCCTTGCCAGACTCAATTCCAGCTGGGCCTTAGCTTTCCTTGCCACATCTCTACAGACTCTGGCTGCATTCCTGTAATTCTCCCAAGCAGCCTGTCCCCTCTTCCACAGTCTGTGTATTTTCTTCTTCYGTCTGAATTTGGCCAAGAGCTCCTTGCTCACCCRTGCAGGTCTCCTGCCCCTCTTGCTGCACTTCTTACTCATAGGGATGCACCACTCTTGAGCTTGGAGGAAGTGATRTTTGAATACTAGCCAGCTCTCCTGGACCCCCCTTCCTTCTAGGGCCTTAACACATGAGATTCCACCAATTAGATCTCTGAAGAGCCCAAAGTCCGCTCTCCTGAAGTCCAGGGTTGCAATCCTGCTTGTTGCCTTGCTTCTTTCCTGCAGGATCCTGAACTCCACCATCTTGTGGTCACTGCAGCCAAGGCTGCCCCCAACCTTCACATCTCTAATCAGTCCCTCTCTGTTGGTAAGGACAAGGCCCAGCAGGACACCCTTCCTCGTAGGCTCCTCCACCATCTGTGACAAGAAGTTATCATCGATGCATTGCAGSAGCCTCCTGGACTGCTTGTGCCTTGCTGTGTAGTCCCTCCAGCAGATGTCAGGGTGGTTGAAGTCCCCCATGAGAACCAAGGCCTGTGATCGTGAGGCTACCTCCAGCTGTCTATAGAAGGCCTCATCAAACTTCTCTTCCTGGTCAGGTGGCCTGTAGTAGACATCCACAGCAGCGTCCCCCGTGCTGGCCTGACCTTTGATCTTCACCCATAAGCTCTCAGCTGCCGCCTCCTCCTCCACCCCTAGGCAGAGCTCGATGCATTCCAGTTGCTCTCCCACATAAAGAGCAACTCCACCACCTCGCCTTCCTGGCCTGTCTCTCCTGAAAAGCACAGAGCCATCCACGGCAGCATTCCAGTCATGTGAACTATCCCACYACGTCTCTGTGGCTGCAATGAGATCATGGCCCTGCGATCGCACACAGATCTCCAGCTCCTCCTGTTTGTTCCCCATGCTGCGCGCATTGCTGTACAGGCATTTCGGAGAGGTGGTCATGCCTCCAGGTTTCCCAGAAGGGTTTACGGGGGCCGCCCATAGCCATGTCCCAAACGCACATCCCCAGCTGCATGCACCCGTTGGAGGCCCCCCAACTCAACTTGTGTTTTGTTGTCTACCTTGTCTGTATGACACYCCCCTCCCCCCTCCTGCCTAGTTTAAAGCCCTCTTTAATCGAAATGTATAATTTCATTAAGATACATTTTGCATGCCTGATGTGAAATGCCTATGAATGACAGGCAAGATTGTTGCCATAGCTGTTTCCACAGAAGGGCCCTATCTGTAAATGTTCGGTGGTAATAAATCATCACTGCTGACAGACCTTTATTTGCAGGTATCCTTCTAAGTCCTTTAGAAGACAAGGAAACTAAAAACAGATTGCAGATAAAATGTGTAATTGTATATACTGCTGATGAGTAAAATCTCAGATGATAAGGAAAAAGTAAAGCAGCAGCTGCTAGCCTGTAAATTGCACAGTATTTTCCTGATTCACAGTAATAATCTTTTGTATTTCAATCCCACAGCAATACAGATGTGCACACAGTGGCATCACTGCTCAAACTGTACCTAAGGGAACTTCCAGAACCAGTCATACCATATGCGAAATACGAAGATTTTCTTTCCTGTGCCAAAACAATCAGCAAGGAGGAGGAAATGGTGAGTTTGCAACCTCAGTGAGATTTAAAGGTTGGTGTGTTACAATCTGTTTTGACTTGGAGGAGAAAGAAAGAAGCTGGTGATTATCTCTTCTGATTTAAGACTTGCCTCTATTAATTTAGTCTGTCTTTATATGAAAATTATTRCCACTTTCTTCATATGAAAATCATTGCCATCTCGCTTACTTGGCAGTCTGCATGGAATACCCTTCATGCTGTTTTTTTTACATGTCATTGAATCCCAGTTCAAACCAACATTGTTTTGACGAATGACTTCCGTTTTGCACAGAAGAGCATTTGTTATGTTTATATGGATTAGCATTCTAAACTGTAGCTGGAAGAGTCTTAGCAGCAGCTGTGCAACTCTTGCTATGAGATCAGGGGTTATTTTTTTGCAAGTGTCTTAGGATGCCAAGCTTTATTGGCTTTTTTGAGAGAAGTCCAAGGGACTCCATTAATTACCTATCATTGAATCAGAAAGCATCAGAAAGATGCCTTTTATAGCAGTGTTGGGCCATCTTCCGAACTCTTTAAAATTAATTAGCAAAATCATTGTTCTCACTTATACTGTCTGTCCTGCACTGGCTGGTGTCAGTAAATATTAGTATGAAGAAGTAATAATGCTAAATGTTTTTTACATTGTTCTAGATGCATAGGAGTAACAAGTGTATGATGTCATCCCTGGTATTTTCTCTTCAGAGTTAATATAAATAGGTTCGTCATTTCAGTCTATTCTCCAAACTTTCTAAGGTGGTTATTTCTGTTTTAGTCTATCTTGACATTTCTCCTTGATTTCTTAGCCTGTCAGACTACAACTCCTTCGTTGCTCCTCTTCTAATTCATTAAGATCAGTAACAGCCTCTCCTTCCTGAGAGACAGTCTCTTTTGGGGCCTGCAGTTGAAGTCTAGAGCAGTTAAGGCACACAATGATGTTCCCCTCTGATGGGATGGGAGGAAAAAGATCTGTGGCAAAATGTCTTCTTTGAGTCTGATCTCTTACACCCACCAGATCAGGCTTATTTCTTGGCTGGCCTTCATAGCCTGCTGCAAGGTGCAGCTCTTTTGTCAGCTGACTGCAAAAACTGGGAGCAGTGTGTTCTGCTGGTTTGATTTGACTTTTCTTTGTATAATTTATGGTAAGAGATTCTCAGAGTTGGTTTAAATTATAGCTACTTGTTTGTGCATTTTTGCCTGTCTAACTACTGATAGCTCCAATGTAAAGCCACTTGATCTCTCCCCAGTTTGTTGTCACGTAGTTTATACTTGCAGTGGTATTCTTTCTCTTACTAGGCTTTCACCCATTTTTTACTAGCTAAATGCAGAGTGTGTTTCTCTAGTTCCTCCGAGACTAGGCTCGGAGCRTTTTCTTAAATACATCTTGAAAACAAGGTTCAGATCACAACGACCTTTTGGTGCTGCAGATGGTACTGTCTGCGTGTGAACAATCAGTACTATGGATGATGAGCCATTTTAATCCTGTGTAAAGTGGCGTAGCAGTCCAATTGTAAGAGCTGTCTGATTAGATTTTCACTTGATCTTTCCTATTAAAGGAGCTAAAAGTGCACTCACTGTTGACGGAGAGAGCTGTTCATCTTGTTTCCTTTCTTAGC
Source organism: Rhea americana (assembly GCF_003343005.1). Lineage (NCBI taxonomy): Eukaryota > Metazoa > Chordata > Aves > Rheiformes > Rheidae > Rhea > Rhea americana. Next base: position 803,752 of record NW_028186354.1, on the reverse strand, counting down.
CCACAATCACCAAACATGCACTGTTGTGGTCCTCCCAATATTTGTTTTGCTGACATATTGTAATCAGACCCCATCAATGTTGGTAAAGCACCAAAACCCAATCTGAAGCAGAGTTCAAAGGCACTGGTAGCAGGAGCATAGCCAGGGTCCGTTTCTACGGGGCACAGAAATTAACGTGTGTTACTCTGCTTGTCTCTTTCTCAGGGTGAGCACAAATTGAAATAATTGTTTGTCTGACGGTAGGATGGATTGGAACTGGATTAAAAACAGTTTTAAAAAGTGGGCCTTTTATTTGAAAATACCAGCTATTTTAAACCAGAACTGTTCCTAGAAGCCTCAACCTTCCTACCAGTAAGAGGAAGAATGGAACTGCTGGTCAAAATAAGAGAGTGAAAGAGAGCAGGGAGATGGAATGAGACAAAGTTTAAAAAAAAGGAAGCAAAAAATTCCCAAAGCTAATAGCCAGAATAGCCAGCAGCACAGGTGGTGAGATGTGGGAGATAAAATGTTCTGTCTCTGTGCCAGAGTAGTGAATTGTATTGTGTGTATAGATAGGCGCACCTTCTACGTCCTCCCCACCCTGCTGATCGAGCGTTAGTCTAGTGGTCTGTCCACTTATCTGGGATGTGGAAGCCTGGGGTTTACATCCTCAGTTGGAATCGAGAAGAACCTTGATGTCCCGCATCCCAGTTATCTCAAGCACTGAGGGACTGGCTAGACTCAAATGTTTGGTGTTTTCTAAGTAAGAGAGAAAATCTGAAGTTTGTCTCATTATGCAATAGCGACATTTTGAAATCTTACGCGTTTTCACAGGATAATGAAGTGGCTCTTTTATCCAAAGCTGATCACTGTTAGTAGAATATAGCTTTCTCCATCTGAAATGCATTCTACAAGCAATTTCTGATGATAGCCTAAAAATATTTCTCTTAATGATGCAGTTTCAGTAACGTGTTTATCATTCAGTAATCGACGTTGCTGACTTTTTTTGAGTCTCAATAGCCAAGTACTAAGAACCTCTGCCTTCTCCTCCTTTCTTTTTTCAATTGCATACGTAGGGTCTGAAGGAGTTGGTGAAGCAAGTGAAGAGCCTGCCAGCTGTCAATTATAACCTGCTGAAATACATCTGTAGGTAAGTGCACCAGCAAAAATATCACACTGGTATTTTTAACTGTGAGCTGACAGACAAACCTGTCTCTGTATATGCCTTGAAGGAAGACCATAACTCACAAAGTCGGAGAACTGGTGAATGTAAGCGAATGCACTAAAAAAAATGTTTAGTGTGCAACAAATTAGTAATTTGCTATATCAAGGTGCACAGTTATGAGTTCCTTTCATAAATAGACTGGATTGAGGAAGAAAAGTAAGAAGGTAGAAGTAAATATCCTCTTCTCTTCACAGGGACCTGTTTTTCTTAACTCATTGCACTTATTGGCCATGGCTATTCATGGTATCATTGTAAACTGTATTCACGTGATTTTGCAGAAACATTAAGATCTTAAAAACACATCTTACACAGTTGCAGTCTGTGAAGTTACAGGCATTTTGTCTTTTAAAAATTACAAAATTAATATAAACTTTTTTTTTAATGGGAAGTTTGCAATTTGAAAATATCATATGAGCTAAATAAATGATTAAGTATACCAGAGAAAATTTTACCATCTTCAACAGAGTAATTTTATAGTCAGTCCAGAGTGACTATTCTGGGTTTTATGAATATATCAAGAAAATCTGAAGAAGCTGAGGAGAACAGCCATGAGGTTTTCAGATGTTGCATAGGACTTGAAATGGAATACCTGAATGTATATTAATAAACCATCATGTCTTGATTTTTTTTCTTCTTTCCTTTTTCAGTTATTCCTTAAAGATATCTTTCTTTCCCACAGATTCCTTGATGAAGTCCAATCTTATTCAGGCGTGAATAAAATGAGTGTGCAAAATCTGGCTACTGTATTTGGTCCTAACATCCTTCGCCCCAAAGTGGAAGATCCTTTGACTATCATGGAGGGTGAGTTGAAGAAGATTGTATATGACTTTGACTAGGAAAAGGAATGTCTTTAGGTTTATTAACAGTACCTACTGATCCTTGTGTATGTACAAAAAGTTCCGTTTGTTTTATAGACACAAACTTCTTCAACATGAATTAACTGCTAGGTTAAATCTTGCAACCCACTATAAAAAGGATTTAAAATCGCAGTGTTGCGAACAGACTTCCTTGAGCTTGTGCTGCCTTGGCAACTTTTCTGGAAATGTGCTTTTGCTCTCAAAACTTTTACAAATATGGCATGTTCTTATTCAGCACATCTGGTCATAATGCAGTTAACATTGTATCTACTGTTTTTAGGGACCAGAACAAATTTTTACAGGTATATACTGCCGTGAGTCACCCCCCGTAAGGTAGAAGTATATTACATGCCTTCTTGAACAACAGTAATCGTATGTCAACTATATTCTGTGATTTACACCAGAGTATTGCTGTAGCATTTTGCTGTGATTAAGACAAAAATATGATCGTAACAATTACAATTTTCTGCTAGGTTTAATTTTTCTTTGATTCCCCGTGAAGTATGTGATGCTTTTCCTTCCTCCAAATACCTTTTTTTTTTTAATTATAGAATTTACTCAACTTTCTCAGAAGTTAGAAGGGCTCCACACAGCTCCTGCCACAGAAAATTTCATGAAAAAGAAAAAATGTTGCATTCATAGTTTGTTTATTTGGGAGCTAGAGGAGTTGTTTTTTGTTTTTGTTGGATTTCGCTTATTTTGTCTCCCTAGACACAGCAGTTCCCCACAGACTTTGTTCATTTGTTTTTCTAAAATCTTATGTTTCCTCCTTCTTCCCGTTAACTATCAACACAACAAAATCTGATTTGGACAGAAATGCTGTGTTTCCAGATCTCATAATGAAAGCACTGAGCACCCACAATAGCTGCCTGCATGTTAGCTCGAACAAGCTAGAAAGCCTTCCCACTCGGAAAAAGTTTTAACAGTCATCTTTACTTTCATGTCTGAGTTCTCATTGTTTCAGAGAATGGTTTCATGTTGCAGCAGACTTGAAAGGGTTTGCAAGGGCAGGTGTCCTATTTACATGCACATCTATTGTGATTGTGCATGAGTATTATCAAAGCAGTGCAGGTGCAAATACCCTTAAATCTGACTCTGTGGCTTTCCCCTGGTTTCCGAACATACGTCCCTCAAATACACCGTGACAGTCTAATATGAGGGCACCAAGATAAGCTTCACTGTGTCACAGAAATCCTAGTTTACACATCTTGCATCGTGTCTGCCTGGTATTCGGAGAGTGAAACACAAGAGCCGTGCTTGATTTCTTTCTTCCTTTGCTCTCTTCTCATATCCCTTGCAGAAGTCCTGCATTCTGTGTGTAAATGCTGCGTATCACTTCATCTTCAACCTCTTCTCATTTGTACCTACAGAAATGCCAAACTGACTTAAATAGGGCAACAGCTTTTTTTCACTCTGACACTTTTGTATGGTTTAGCTACCTGGTAGGTAAGTGCTGTGAATGTTTCTCCTGGCCAGACAACACACCGTCCCTTTCCTGTCAGTCTTTTAAATGAAATAATAAAGAAAACCTGAAATTTTTGAAGAGATTGCAGTTAGAGAGGTGCTACAGAACTTATCTGTATCACTGAAATCAATGGGAGTGATACCTCACAGGATGATATTTACTGATGGGATACCGTGTATCTTCAGTTCACCTGGGAGTGGGCAGATGCCTGGGGATTTGAGATGGGAGGAAAGGAGATAGTCACTCATAAAAATGAAATACTCTTTTCTGGGTTTATATTTTCTGGAATTTGCTCCTGTCAAAACAGTTATTTTTTGTGAAAGTTAGAGCAAGAAAGATTTTTTAAGTGAGCGGAAAGGGAAAATAATGTGCTTCTCCAGTTGCTAAAAGAACTCTCCAGCTTGCTTCTGAACAGACCTACCACCAAAATGGCTCATGGTTGCTGTAGGAGATGGCATGGATAGTGAACTCACTGAAGGGAAATTTATGAGAAACAGGTTTGATTAAACAGATTTATGACTTCCCTTTAAGCACAGCCTTTAAGATCTGAACATCAGTTAGTGCTCATGGCTACCCCTCCTGCTCTTTGGAAGACATAGCCTTAAAATGAGAGTGATTCTCTTGCCCATAAGGCATGGTCCATGTTTTAATTGTGCTGCTTTACAACCATTCAAAGTCAATGTTGCTATTTTGTATTCAAGGCTGAACATGCCTTGAATATGGGTATGGTGTACCCATACTGGTAATATCTGTATATTGGTGATGAAGACCTATACAGTTGCCTATGTCTGTAGGAGGAACAGTTAGTCCAATGACTGTAGTAAGATTTTGCACATAACCGCTCATGTCCTCTGAAGAAATACAGCTAAACATGCCATGAGAATAACTATAAATTAATTATTTTTCTATAGTTCTGATATATGGTTTTACTTTGGCAACGTGTTAAAAAAAAAGTTTTTCAAGCATTCGTGTTGAATTGGCTGGTTGTATTTTAAAGGGGTCAGGGGTAAAGGCCGAGAATATTCCAATGCAGTTGATGTAAAATGGTATTATACCATGGGAAAATATTGATTAAAAGAGCAAAGCATGCCTGTCTAGGAGCTTTAAACTGGAATGGTTGTTGTAAGTAACTTCACCTTGCTCCTGATGTTCTGCTTAAAAAATAAATACAGTAGCACATCTTTATTACCCCTAGTCCACTTGTAAGTGTTAATYTATCAATGACAGTGCAGTTCCCTGGTTGCTGACAGTCACACCTCTGAGTGGTTAAAGGCATTTATATTAAATTAATTTTATCACATTACTGCCCTGTTTTGCTCCATAAGACTAAAATGTCAGTGTTCCGGCAATGCAGACCTGTTGCCTGTGCCTCTTCTGTTAAGCTACTATGTATGAGCGGTTTGCCAGAATGGGACATGGGATTTAAGGATGTGTGCAATGTTGAATTGAAACACATCAGTTCAAATGATGTTGTTATTCTTTGCTATCTCCCTCTGTGGTCTTGGAATGCAGTTAACTGTCAKGCTAATAGCCTCTTTGCAATAGCTGTAGTTCTCCAGGTTGTCTTTGGGGCCTGCTACGTGCCCTGCTACACTAGAAAAGAGTCTCCTATGTTTCTGTGTCTTATTACCACATGAGCTGGTCCTATAGAGAGGAATATACGTGGCACCAGGACAGACGAGTAGTTTTGGCAGGGAATGGATTCATTGCGGGTTTGTTCTCAAGACGCCAGTCAGTGCAGCAGAAGCAGTACGCAGAGGCCCAAGGTGAAACAGCCAAGTGACTATCTCACTTTTCTCTGACCAGTAGTGGGGGCCAGCTGCTGTCCTGAGCAGATGTTGTAGGCAAAAAAAATAGTAATTTAAATTGTTAATGCTAACAGGTGGCAGAGAGTTGTGAGGGGTGGGTGAATAGCCAAAATTGAACTTCTGAATGCTCAAGCAGAAACCTCTTACTTGCTAGCTACAGCTGGTATGGGCTGGTTGCATATTTAGGTGACACACGGAAAAAAAGGTGACATCTCGAATCTTCCGAGTAATAGAGAGACAAGGGAGAGAACCACTGATTCAGAGGCTGATCATTCCTTGTGCTTCTGAACACAGACTATTGAGATTGGGAAACCGAGGGGCTTGGTTTGATTGAAAGAAGAGGGAGTGCCAAAAAGAAGCGTTCCCCAAAATTTCAAGTGGTCTCGGAAAGAAAAAGCAGGCCCAGAAGGACAAAGGTGAAGATCCTGGCTGCAGGAGAGATCCTGGAAGTAGGAAAAGATTCTGGGTGTCAGTGAGACAAATGCTGAGGGATGTCCCAGACCCTTGACTGGTAATGCTCAAGTCTGTTAACTGTGAGCAGCTACACAGGATGCACCAACAAAACTTTTCTTCCTGACCTTCCCAGATGATCTCCCTGCTGGCAAATGAAGCTGAGACCTACAGAACATGACGCTGGGGGGAGCAAGTAAGGGAGTGAGAGAGATGATCAGGTAGCGTCAAAGCTCTGATCTCATTGGTTCTAAAACAAATGCTGGTGTCCAGATGCACTGTGGGTTGTTTGCTCTGTCTCACCCATGATGGTAGGAAAACGGAAAAAAAAAGATAGGATGGGGTGGGCTGAAGGCTAGCTAGGCATTTGTTAAACATTCAGTGTGTTATGCAGATGGACAAAGCAGATAAATGTGTTATAAACTGAATGTTTACTAAGTACTTCTGGAATCTGACCCCCAAATATATTTATGCCTTAACAAACTCAGCTATTAATGACTATGTGTTTGGCGTCTCCTTCCAGGTACAGTAGTAGTCCAGCAGCTAATGTCAGTGATGATAAGCAAACATGAAGAGTTGTTTCCCCAGGACGCAGATCCTCAGATGGGACCTGAAGTGTGTAACAACAACAATGAAATGCCAAAGAAAACGATCATGGGTCAGCTACAGAACAAAGAAAATAACAACACCAAGGAGTCGGCAGTGAGGCGCTGCTCTTGGGACAAACCTGAGTCTCCCCAAAGGGGAAGCATGGACAGTGGGTCTCCCACTGCTCTGCCAAGCAGTAAGACAAGCAGCCCCAGGAACAGCATCCAGAAACTGGATGTCACAAGAAGTCCGCCTCTCACAGTGAAAAAAAATCCTGCCTTTAATAAAGGGAGTGGCATAGTCACCAATGGGTCATTCAGCAGCTCTGTGGAGGGCCATGAGAAGAGCCAGACCTTACCAAACTGTACCGTGCAAACCAGGAGAACATCATCCCTGAAAGGGCCCGTGACTAAGATGGGCACGCACAGTGTGCAGAATGGAGGGGTGCGGATGGGCGTTTCCAGCACAGATGGACACAGCAACACCCTCAACAGCCGGACCCCAGGCTGGGTGCCCAATGGCTATGTCACGCTGAGGGACAGTAAGCAAAAGGAGTCAGTGAGTGATTCGGGCCAGCACAACAGGCTCTCCACCTATGACAACGTCCACCAGCAGTTCTCCATGGTGAATTCTGATGATAAACAGAGTGTGGACAGTGCCACCTGGTCGACATCCTCTTGCGAAATATCCCTCCCTGAGCACTCCAACTCCTGTCGTTCGTCGACCACCACTTGCCCTGAGCAGGACTTTTATGGGGGTAATTTTGAAGACTCTGTGCTGGAAGGGCCACCACAAGAAGACGTCTCTAACCCAGGAGACTTTGAGAACAAAAGTGACCGAAGGAGCGTTGGGGGCCACAGTAGCCGAGCCACCAGCAGCAGTGATAACAGCGAAACATTTGTGGCCATCAGTACCAACAGTCACAGTGCTCTACATAGCCTGGTGTCTAGCCTGAAGCAAGAGATGGCCAAGCAAAAGCTGGACTACGAAACAAGGATAAAAAGGTAAGGTGGCTTAGCTCTACCAACTGACTGCCGTTTGCAAAGAAACCCAAGAAACACTCCCTCTCATGTCTGTCCTATGCACCCAGGCTCTGACCTGGAAGCTGAAAAGTCATTACAGTTAGACAGTTACTGTTCCCACATCACTGTGCCCAGCACAGGCAACACCGTAAGTCTTCTGGGAGACACAAACAGCAGTAGATGTGCTACTGCCCCCTCCCCCCCAGAAGCAGACAGAAACCAGGTTCGTAATTCCTTTAGTTCCTCCCTGAAAGTTTGCTTACTGCAGACCTCTGATTCAGAGGAGAACAGGTAACACTTATCAGTCTATCCTGCTGGTCAGGAGGGAGAGCCCCTTTCAGCTGAAGCTGGTGACTGGGAAAGAATATTGTCTGCAATCATCACGCTTGTGATGGCTTTGAGCACAGAGAGGAGCTTTCCTTGTCACTCTATGCAGCCAGTGTGGCGTACACAAAACTATGGCTGATGTATTTAATGGCTATATGAAAAAGCCCTATAGCAAATAAAAACCACCATTCTTGGTGTTAATCATATTTTTAGTTCATATTGTGACTTGATACAGGCTTGAAGTAAGATTTATAAAAGCAAACAGAACTCAAACTAGCCTTCAGGATAGTTTTGCAAAACCTGCTAAAACAGCACTTTGCTAGAAGTCTGCAGTAGCTGCAGTCACTGGGTGCTCTCTGCTGGGTTTCCTGCCTTTCAGTTGTCATACGGGATTGCTCTTGGGATATGATCTTGTGTGTTTTGCTTCAGAGCAATTATTTGCCACAGTTACGATACACTATCCCATGACCACCAAAAATAAAGTCAGAACCTTGTGACTTTCTGTAAAATCTGACAAAATCAGTCAGCTCTCAAAGTGATTTAATTAGTTGATTCCTATTCTTCAGAAAATGAGAGTGGCAACCCAACATCATGTTTCAGTGAAACCAGTGCCTTGGTTCTGTTCCACTCATAGTTTGGGGAACTGAGAGAATACTGAAACTCTTCTCCAGAAGCTGTTTGCGTTGGTACTTCTGGCACTGCAAGGCCATAGCTGTATCGCAGCATGTCAGAGCTGCTGGCATCAGCTGCTCTCAGTGAAGGTACGGAGCCCAGGAAACAGAAGTCTCCTCACAACGTCACAACTTTCAGCATAGTGCACTTTTTTTTTAACACACATGACAACTCTCTTCAGTAATATTGCTGGCATGCCTGATACTTCTCACAGGATTCAAAATGCGGTGATTTTTTAGAGAAAAGTCAAATCTTCTTGATGACAGTTTATTTTAATTGTTGATCTTGCAGATAGATACAGTAGATAAATCAGCTGAAGCCTGGAGAATTAGGTGAGGCTACCATACACCTTGCAAGTGGTCGGTATCATGCTTTTTGTAAATGTGACAGAGATTACACTACGGGAATGAATCAAAGGTAAAGCCACTGTTTGCAGATACACCTCTCAAGTTTACTCCAAGCTTTGTAAATGAAAAGATAAATACACAGATGAATTTGTGATGTTGTATTTCTGTGTGAGCCACTGAGGAGTGCTGCTCAGGAGCTGTCTGCATTTACTTCTGTTTCTGCAGCTTGGAGCAGAGAAATCTCACCCTGGAGACAGAAATGATGGCCCTGCATGAAGAGCTGGATCAAGAGCGGAAGAAGTTCACAATGGTAGAAATCAAAATGCGTAATGCAGAGCGGGCCAAGGAGGATGCAGAGAAGAGGAATGATATGCTGCAGAAGGAAATGGAGCAATTTTTCTCCACTTTTGGAGACCTGACAGTGGAACCTCGCAGACCAGAAAGAGGCAACACCATCTGGATCCAGTGAGCATTAGAAATGTAGACTGCGGGACTTTGGGGAAGGGCTTGTGGGGGTATTATACTGTATCAGGTGGCTGGTCACCTGTCTGAGGCTAGTACTCAACATAATGTTATAAACCCTTGAAGGAAGAAATCATATGAATGATTAACCACTCATATCTACAGTGTGTACTTACCAAGTTATACTCTTTGAATGCTTCATGAGACTACTGTTAAGTGTTACAACTGGATATGTGTATATAAATTTAAAAGAAAAATCACCTTAGAGAATGAGAGATGTATCTCAAGAAATATTTTAATGCAAGTCTTGTATTTAAACCGGTAAATTGAAATGTTGTTGCAATCAAGCTTTTTATCAAGGCTTCTTTCCCTTGCACTTAACATAATAAGCTATTTTTGGCATTGTGTTACCATCGGCTTATTTTGTATATCAAATGTTTTTCGGTTTTGTTTTTTTGTTTTGTTTTCCCTCTTGCTGGGGGTTGAAGATAAACAGATATATTAAGGTACGCGTGCAGATGGCTAACCCTGATTTGCGGCGCTTCTAACAAGACAGCAGCAACAGAAACAGCAGGATGCTGTAGGTAACAAAAGGGGTACTATTTTAACAGAACTGGTGACCAGGGTAGAAATTATCAGGGCAACTGTATCATAAACACCAAATTAGTCACCAGAATCAGGTTCAGCAGGGAAAAGTCAGGCTGTGTGTTTGGGAGGGGATGAGGCTGGTAGAGGGTAAGAACTTAGGAGGGGGGAAGAGAATGTAAGGGGAACTCAATCATATGGTCAGAGCTTTTGGGGGTACCTTGAACAGCCCAGTGCGTGATCACTGCAGCTCAGAGCAGGAGAACAAGTTGTGCCTTGACCATATTGGCATCCGACTGACTTCCATGGTCCAGAGGAAGCTGGGTCCTTTCTCTAACGCTGCTGCGGAGACATGCATCCTGATAGCCCTGGCAGCATGACAAGTGCTGAAGACAAAAAACAACGGAACGGATGACCAAAGTAGAAATTACCAGGGCAACCATATCAGAAGTACCAAATAAGGAAGAAAATGCATGACCATTAATCGGGTGATTTACAGTGCATACCTAGCAAGTTATCATAGTCTCTGAATGCTTCATGGGACTACAGTTAAATGTTACAACTGGGAAAGCACCCAGGTTCCTAGCATCAGTGAGGGAACAACAGCGGGGAACAGACTGGGCAAAAAGAAAATAGGAACAGCGGTAAAAGTGGTATCTTTCCCACATATATGTATTTTCTTTAATATATGTATTTTCAACACTATGTTAAGGATTTAGTTTTAACTTTGTGTTTAAGACTGCAAGCTATATTTTTAAAGAACGGTTGTCAGACATCTTGGCTTCCCTCTAGTGTCACTTAAATATATTACAGTTGATTTTGAATTCCAGTTGAGAAAGAACAAAGGAGAGTCTTGGTTATGCCATGTATGTTACACAAATATTAGTTAGATGTGGGAATTGTACTGGGAAGCAAAAAGAAAGTTTACATTTCAGAGAAATGTAACTCAGAGTGGAGCACGATGCCCAGCACTTGTGCATGGATTATTTGCATTTGGTGAGATTCAGAGGCCCCAGCCACGGCCCCTGCTGTGCTAATTACTGCGAACATCTCCATGTGAGCATACATCAGAAAAAGTCAAAGAGGAAGAGGTCAAGGTAATAGGGAGGCGCATGTTTTATGTCAGTTAGCAGTAAATGTCCACACAGTGGTGAAAGAGAAGAAACAGATCACGATTTTAATTCTGATTTCTATATTTAATGAGAAAGGTCTTGATAGCTGATGCAACAGGCCTCAAAGTCAATTCAGAATTTAAGAAAAATCTGAAATCTGCTGACCTGACAGTGAAATCTTTGTGACAGATGTTTTYGTAATTGGAATTCATTCTTTCCTGATAGGGATACATGCTAATCCTTGCAGCAGTATTTGGAGATGGAGGAAGTACTGCTTCCTCACTCACAGTAAAACTTACAGGAATTCTATTTTTTTCCTTTTGGTTTCCTCTAACACTCCCTATGCCTTTCAAGATCTCTTAAATTTTAAAGGAATATGCATGCCTAAGACTAGTTCAAGGACTTGTGTAAACGAGGATCTAGAGCTTAGCCACACAGACATAGCAGTAGGTGGCCAGTGAGGTAGTGGGAAAGGTGTTGCTCTAAGGGAATCATCTGATATGGTTGCAAGAATAACAACTCCTCAATAAAATGTTATTTTTTTTACTTATTCAGAATTTACCAGGAGTAGGAGTTTCACTTGCGTGTCCATGTCTGTCCTGGGCTACATTGTACACACTGCAGAGGGGAAGGTATTTACAGTCCATCTACTTAGCACGCTGCATTCAATTTTGATTATCCTTGGTCTTGATAGGAACAAACTGGAAGCTTCCCGTGACCTGTCTGCTGCAGGCTTTCCTTATTGGCTGAACAATGTTCTTTTACACATTCGCTTCTGAATCCAGATACTTGCTCTGCAATTGCTCTCTGAGGGTTGTTCCTCATCTCTTCCCAGGCCTACCCACAAATGTCAAGATTGTAGTTCAGAGTGTTTTTGCTTATATTAAGGTCTCTTCATTCAAGATGCCTACGATGGTTTGTATGACCAACTATTCTAGTGAAACATCTCTACATTTGCTCAGTGCTGTCACGTAGCATATGTATCCTCATTTTTGAATTGTGCTTTTTGTGGATTGCCATCTTCACTCAGATGSGATGATGCTACTGCAGTTATTTCTTTAGGGCAGGGTGCTTTATGCGTGAGGCAGTTTTGTCCTTTAATATTTAATCACATTGACTGCAGTCTCTCACTATTCATTTAAAGCTATTCATGAGCAAAATCTTACTTCTCCTCCCCTTGATTCCCCTACACATTGATCCAGAAATTCATTTTTGTTAAGTACCAGTGCTACCGAATTGTTTTTCCTGAAGTATCAGCAGTGCAATCCTGCTGCGTACTGAACTCCTGTTGACATGACCAGGAACCACACGTATACATCAATGAGAAGAGGTTAGTCCTCATTATTACCAAGAAAAGAACATGAAGCCTCCAAACTTCTGGACTTCTTTTTAAGTGTTCAGTGTTACCATGTGATTCAGCCTGTGTGTGTGGGGGGGAATCAAGGCTTCTGTTCCCGAAAGAATAAAATGGGAAAAGAGTAAAATTTTCAAGCAGTTATGCCCACTGCCTGCTGTTGCTAAATACACAGCAGCCTTCCTCTCCTATTTTAGATTAGAGTCCTCTTGCTAGAAGGTACCCTGAAATCTGGCAGATTTGAGTGGGGAACACTGACAAGTGGGCCATGGGGTCAGCACTAGCTGCCTATGCAGTGTTTGTTACTGAATAAATGCAAAATATGAAATGATGATGGCAGCAAGTACTTTCTGTAGCTGAGATTCATGTTTAAGCTTAATAAGTAGAACTGTAGAGGCAAATTTTTCACAAATGTTGTAGCAGCAAGATTTTCTTTGAAGACCCTTGAAGTTATTAACAGAGACCAGATTATTAGAAGTATGTAATTTGTGTGTGCATGATTTGTATTGAAGTCTGGCATATGTTACTGCATTCAAGTTTGTGCATTCATCTTGAGGAACTTCACCTAGAGCCTTTCTGTAAGGTAGTTCAATACCCTTATTTTAACAGAGAAAGAAAAATCAGCTCTGGAGTTTGAGAGATTTGTCCAATCTGTCCTGCAAATCAGCTATAAAACTAAAGAGAGCATTCAAGCCTGCTAGGCTGTGACCTGTCAGTATTAGTTTATTTCCAGCTCATTTGTACTTGCATTTTAACAATTCCAGCAAAAAACTTGTTGTGTATCTGGTTGCATATTTATACCCTGTTCATTCTCAAAACTTAATACGGTCCAGCAGTTCTGACTAACACAGAATTTTTTAAGTTCTGCATTTTATAAGACAGTATGTATAAATTATTTTCAAAAAGCAAAATCATATAAAAAGACAGACATGGGAAACAGAATGGGAAATAGAGAGACTACATAAATGTGTTAATAAAGCAGCCAAAGCAGTCTTAAAAGAACAACAGAAGAGGCAGTAGTCAAGTGTGATCACAAATACTTCCTGAAGAGGTCCCAAGTGCAGTTAGCAAATCAGGCCTGTGCTAAAGGCAAATCTTGTTTTCTGTGGAAAGCAGTAAAATGCATGAACAGAAGCAAAATGACAAAATACCACATGGAAAAATGGATGATGTAAGTATTAAATCACAGGTGTGCCCAGACACATGTTCTTTCTGAGACCTTAGCCTTTAGTAGTATTTCTCAGGCACTCTGTGAAGGTGGTTCCCTATGTGAATACTGTACAGAGTACTGCATCGTGATGCTGCAGTTCGCCTGGCTCCTGCTAAGAAGTCACAGAATTTCTGTTTTGTTTTACAGCTCTGTGAGGGATCTTTTTCTGCTATGAAATGAGGATTTAGTCTTGGAAGAAAAGATGAACCATTAGTATCCAAACAATTACAGTTGTTAAAATTAGCTAGCATTTTTAGTTGCCTGGACACAGAGGCGTAATTTCTTAAAGTGCCTTCTTAGAAAGTCGTTGTTATCCTGTGAGCAGATCAGTTCTTCAGTGTTTTTTTTTTTTTTTTTTTTTTTTTAATCCCTGCTCATTTTGGCCGAGATTCCTTTATGAGTTTAAGCTGACCTTGGTGCTGCTGCAATCCTCCCACACATCTATTCCTGTACCCTTTTGTAGTGCTGCTGGCACCAACCTCGCCACATTTGTTTCCTGGAGCTGAACGTGCACAAAGCTATTCTATGGGTTAGCTTCCTGGTGATTGAGGTCTCTGCGCTGGCTCAGTAAAGACTCAGACAAGCTCAGTATAGCCATGCCATTTTGAACCAACTTGAACAGTCATGGGGTCATATCCTGGCGTTCTTCAAGTAGCTTTTTAGAAGCTCATGTCTGCTGTTCATGTCTAGGACCGAAGCTCATCTTTGCCTGTGAAATGATGTTTCCTTCTAGCAGTTGCCTTATTCAGCTCCTGAAGCTCAACTTTCCAATTATATGGGTAAGTGCTGATATCCCAAATTCCTTCGTGACCCAGGAAAAGATTGCACCTCATTCTTTCTGCAGAAGCCATCCAGACAGACTGGGACACTGAAGCAGGCATAGTGAACTTAAAGAGTACTACCAACAAGCAGGTCCATTGCTATCACCATCCATAAAAAGTATCAAGCCACCCTCTCAGTGGCTACCTGTAACGCTTCCACTTTGAGTGAGGCTTCATCAGCAATTGGGCTGTGATGTTGATGTTTATTCATGTCCTTAACTGTCTCCTTTATGTTCCTATTACTGTCCTACTTATTTAAAAGCACAAAATCCTCAGTGTTCCTTACACTCAAAAGCAAGTTAACAAAATTCTACTCTTCTAACATCTGTAACTTCTCCTTGATTATACAATGCCACTTCCACAGGGCCTACAACCAGTTGGCTGCCTTGTTCCCATCGGCACGTCCAGCCCGTGTGGAGTTGAGGATGCCTTTCGCAGCCTGTGTGTGCACTGACATGGTCAGAAGCAGCAGTGTGGAGAGGACATGCTGAGGGATGTAACTGCCAAAGGATATAACCACATTCCTTCTCAGGCAGTCGAGTGTCAAAGGAGGAAGACTTGCTCATCAGACTAATGTGGCAGGAGTTTGAGCATGAAGGTGCTGGAAAAAATGGGATTTCATGTAGAGTATTTGCTGATTATTGTATGGTCAGTATCTTATGAAGGTAGTTGTTTTCAGGCATTCGCTGTCACGCTATTGAATGAAACTGAGGTTTTAGCTGAGATAACCCTTGTTTTGTCAGTAACCTATGTAACAAGGGATGCTCTAATGCAGAGTTGACAGTGCTACCATGAGAGAACACTAAGTTTTATGTCTCAGTTATGAGAAGCTATAGTCGTAAATTGCTTTCACCTGTATCTCACAGGTTTTTATGTGAATTTCCAAAATAAATAATTTGCTATAGTTTACCAGACAGCTCCAAGCTGAGAATTGCTGTTAATAGCTCAGCCCTTCTAGCTCAAACACTCTTTGCCTCGTGCACTGTACTCATCTATACCAGAGACAATGCTTTTAGGTCATAAATACAAATGGTGGAAAAAATCCCCCCAGGAGCTAATAACCTTCTGTTTCAATCACTAGGCATGATTACATTACGTTACATTCATTAGTGTAAGTTCAGGGCAGCATGTGTACACAAAAGCAGGTTACCAGAATGCAACAGCCTGTGGACAATAGAGAACATGAGAAGGAGCCAGACTTAGAGCTGTTAACGCTATCTGCACCACATCACCTGAGCACGGTGGTGGGAGTGGGTGACCTAAATGCCTCTGCACAGTAGACTGGAAAGGTGGTGGATACTCACTTGACCTTTATATGTTAGATTTTAAGGTTTTGCTCAGAAAAAATGTTTGTCTTCCTTTCTGTTAGTGAGAAATTTGGAATATCCTTCGATGCAACAGCAGAATTTATTGTAATTCTTTGCTGAATTATTTTCTTTCAGCATCTCACAAAACAAGTTTCCCAAATGTTGAAATTAAAAAATAGAAGATGTTAAGTGATACCTGGCATTTTAGGTTTTCAAGGGAATGAAGAGAAAAGCAGCTTGGTAAGATAACTGCTCAAGGATATGTAAGTATTACTTCATCCATTAGCCAAAATGAGGGTTGAAAATTGTTGAGAAAGCTACAATTTGTTAAAATGTTTTTATTCTGACCAGTATGTAATGTATAGTATCCCTGGAGGAATGGAACAAAGGTGGGGTAAGGAGACACTAAATTAATAGGTACACCAATTTGAATGTTTTGACAATCCAGTCAAAACAGTGAGTTGCCTCCAGCTGCTGTATGTTCCAGCCCTTCCTGGCTCAGTCAACCTCCTTATTTATTTCCTTTCTCATTCCACCTTTCCTCTGGACTCCGCCCACTGAAGAGAACAGTGTTTGCAGACTCTCTGCAAATCCTGCAGATTTACAAGGAGGGGTGTGTGTATGTGGGGGAGGAATGAGACAAATGAAATTAAAACAGGCACTTTTGATGTGAGCATGCAAAAATACAGGGAACAGACAGGAGGGATGCAGAGAACAAGGAAGTGAATCTGCCTGAAATAGCTGCTGTGTGTAGGTGGTAGTATTTTTCCCTCAGTTAAGTGCATTCTTTCTAAAAGCTTGTCTCTGCAAAAAGGTTATCAGTGTTGCACTATTCAGAGTTTTCCTGCTCTTCATTACTTTCTGTGGAGACACCAGTAGTGAGAGTGACTGTCTCAAGACAGACCTTCCTTGCTGATACCAGCCAGGGTTCTAATATGTGTGATGAGAATTCTTCATGTGGAGAAATACTCGAGACGGTAGTTGTGGTAACAGCTGAACGCGAGGCAGTGAGCACTGAGGGTCAGACCATAACCTGCCGATTACCAGCCAGTGCTCTGGGAACTGCTGATGGCCCTCAGACCATCCTTTCACCTCTCCAGAGCAGCCGTTCTCAGCAAATAAACCTACAGGGGCAGATATCCTGCTGATATAAACTGTCATAGCTCTGTACAGGCGTAGGAAGCAATGGTAGTAGCTGAGGATCATTTCTACTAGAACTTTAAGTCTTACTGTAATGCATGTACTTACTATTCATGATGGTTTAGGTTTGTTGGAGGAATGCTTGCCAGCAATAAACCAAATTTTTTCTAACCATGGAGAGTCCAAAACTTTCCGAAGGCAGAAAAATGAGTGTGATGCAAATATATTCCTCACTTTTCCCTTAAAGGATCCAGGATTATGAGCTTTGTATGCAATGTAGTTCCATTTCTCAGTCTCCTAAATGCAAGAATAGAAAATCCTCTCTATGTCTGTGTATACTGCTCTCTTTATGCTAAGGACTTTTAAAATGATTCCTGTATAACAGAACTTTGTTGGAGTCTAATCTGTGATGTTTTCAATACTATTATGAGCATGACTGTATTTTTTTTAACTGTATAGTAATTAGGAGTTGACTTAGCTTGAGTCCAAAACAAGTGATTTTCAGTATCTTTTTTTTTCTCTGCTGTTCAAAATCCGTACAGTGTTCTCTCCATTTTTCTGACCTTAACACTAAGATACAGGTTTTTTTTTTCTGTTTTCTCTTGTTCCATTAAAAAAAAAAAAAAAAAAAGCTTCAGATTGCTGAAATGTAGTCTATAGTTCAGTGGCAGGGACAGTGATTGTTGCACATAACACTGTTTTCAGATCATTTCAGCGTACTTTGCAATAGAAGATGATCTGTAAGTCATATGACATTACTGCTAAGGTACACCAGAGACTGGTATTTTTAATTGTACTTTAGACCACGCTGAACTTCAGCACCTGGATTTTGGCACAGCAAAATGACTAGTACAGTGCTAGATCTAGTAGCCACACTAAACCTAGACAGCACTGTGGTGAGACCTTGCTTAATTCAGTCTTGCGGATGTGTTCTTGTGTAATACTGACAGCTTCCACAGGGAGCTGTGTGAAACAGCTTAAAATTTCCACCTACATATATCCATGATAATGGAGGTATTTGTATAATTTTGTATTGAGTGTATCACAGCTGGTTTGATACTCTTCTGCCTGACTGAAGTGACCTACATCAAAGGAGAATGTAAAGGAAAGTAGGCAGGACACGAACCATGACAAAAATGAAGCACCTCTGCAGGCAATTCCAAAGGCCGGTAAGAGAACAGTTCATGATCTATTCAATCATCTGTTTCTCTGTTGCCAGCCAGACCTGTCTTTCCTAGGGCCAAAATCTAAGATCAAAAGCACCACTAAGCTATTAAAAACCTTGCCTAACAAGGAAGGAGGTGGAGCGCAGCTAGTATCAGCTCAGGAGGACGTACTGAGTTATGACAGCTTTTCTACTCCATKCACTGGAGCCAGCAGGGCCTGTGTAAATTTGCAGTACTTTGCAGTGCCACGCAGACTTACCAGCCAATACGCCGTGTGGCAAAGCAAGCTTTGTAAGCTTGGGCATGCAGCAGTGCCTATTACTGGACCTACTCCAGAGCTGGTCTGGTCGCTCCTCAGCATTTCAACTTCCTAGGAGTACAGGCAAGCATGCTTGGGTGTCCTTCCTTCACAGTGTAGCCTCAGTGCCGACAACCAGAACTGTATGGGTAGAGCCACAGTGCTTCTCCTCCCCTGCGCGTCTTTCCTGAGCTCTGTGGCCATAGAAGAAAAGTTGATGTAACTTGGCTTGACTATGCTTTGAGACAAGAGGTAAGCAGAGAAGGGTGCGCCTCACCTGCTGGCTCTGCACCTGAAGGTAAAAGAACAGTTTGGAAAAAATAGGTTTATGCAGCTGTATGGGTAGCTTGCTATGGGCAGAGAGATGACTCCTTGGCAGTTCCCAGCTGCAGCTGAGCTGGCTGTTTTAATGCAATTGGAAAGAACGACTGCCAACTCCCAGTCCTAGGATCCATGCTAAGAGCATTACAGCTTCGAGTTTCACTCGTACAAAAATGAAGATGGTGGTAGGGAGGGACTGCCTTCCCTCTGACTGTAGCTGGCAGGTGAGAACAGGTTTGTTGTAGACTGACAACCCCATTTAGTTCCCTTCTAGGAAACAGTAAGTGAGAGTTGGTCCTTTGGAAAGAGTGCCCACAGCAGAGAGTGCGAGGGCAAGCACCGCCAAGGTCCCCTTCTGAGCCTTCATGACACTGGTCCTTGTAACTGAGTTGCAGGGAAAGTGACAGCAGACGTTAGCTGTGAGGTATACGTGTGTGCAGATGTGGAAACGAGAGCAAAGTCCAGACGAGTTGAATACTGAGAAAAGGTATTTTCAAATGCAAAGGTATTGCTACTTTGCATTTTGAATCTGAATCTGATCACCATCAGATTTGCCTATAGGTGCTGCTGAATTTGAACTAGTGTTCTGCAGGCAAAATGTGACAGGTAGCGGCCAGCGTTGCTAAATTACTTGTTCTTTCGTAGATACAAACTTAAAAAATACAGGGCTTAATCCTCTTATTATGGAAGCCAAAGCAGTTTTTGCTGCCAAACTAGGGAGCACAACTGGGCTAGGTAGGTCTAGGTCAAAAGAATTTAAACAAGAACTTCCAACTACGTTGGTGCCATGGTTTGGAAATTAGATGTTGTATGTAAAGCTGAGGAACCGGGAAAAATCATCCTTGACTCACAGGACTTCCTTGTCAGTATATAATTTATGAACACTTGTTCAGATGAATTTCAGGCTTACATACCTTAATTAAATATACATTAGAGGTAAGTGCTGACAGCAGGTGCTGTGGATTTATGATGTGACATGCTTTTATTTTCCTGACAAGTAGCTCCTGCGCTATTAAAAAAAAAAAATAAATGACCAAAAAAAAAAAAAAAAAAAGGTCCTAAAAGTTTTAATTTCTGTTTCCTGGTCCAAACTTTCTGGTCCAAGTGGGATTTAGATTACCCTGTATTCAGTGTAAGCTCATAATTTTAATGCACAACAGCAGTACCATGATTACACACTGAAACGTGCCTCAGGCAAGTCATGCTTTTCAATACTTCAATTAACCTACTTGTTAATGTATGGAACCAAATACATGGCAGCTCAGCAAAGGCAGGAAAAATTGATAGGAGATTAATGTCTGTGCTGATCAACACAGATCAAAATAATTGCTGAAAACACTGATTTCCTACTTAAGAATTCAAGAATTAGAAGAGAACCGGTTGTGAACATCAGGTGTAAATTTTGCATTCATTTTAAAATAAAATCCTTACCTAAAAAAGAGGAATAGAGAATAAATAGTTGTATTTTGGACATAGAAAAATTAACCTTTCTGTCAGCAGGATGATTCTGTTTCAGAGTGTGAAGCTGCAGTTAAATCAGTAACTCATCTCTGGAAGTCTCTAACGCTACAGCAATACAAATTTACTGTTGTCTTCCATCCTTAATTACAGTTGCTTAAACATAAGCGAAGCCTAGACTTCCCTGGAGCCATTTTACATTGACACTTTTGACCCTGTGTGTCAGAGAAGGATAAATTATCTGCTGATTGGAGACAAGTCGAAGTCTCCCTGGTGGGTATGCAAGCATAATCTGGAGCCATTCTAATCATCTAAATGACTTTACTTCAGAATGGCACCGGTATATCTAAGAACAAGGTTTCCCTCAGCAGCAAATGTTTGCTAATAAAATATGGTAGGGAATGAAAATGCAAGAGAAGATGTGAGGTTAAAGCAAAACACAAAGACTTCCCTAATTTCCGTAGAGCTTGATCCAATTCTTAATGAGTTGACTTAGGATCAGACTTGGCCTACAGTCAGCAGGACAACTTTCCCAAATAGGATTCAAGTCAGGCAGCAGCATAAACCACTGAAAGAGGATAATACTTCTGTTTTGTTGTCTGCAAATTGAATTTAAATTAATACAGTGGAACCAGTGTGGCTCCTTTAGTCAATAAATACACATTAACAATGCAACATCATTAAAAATCAGAAGAAATAGGATTTTAAAGAATGGCTTACAGAGATTTAGCCTAGAGGGCAGCAATGAAAGCTCAGCACACAGTACTATAGCAGAGAAGGTGAAAAACAATCCACACAGCCCACTTTTGTGCCAGTTTATATCTAGCAACTATGCACAAATCTTCTGAATTTGCATAGTCATTAGCTTAGGCCAAGTGATAGCATATATATCGGTTGTAACTTCTCTGGCTTCTCACACTTGGTATTACAGGCTGTCCACCATTAAATGTGGCTGTTCATGAGTGAAATAGCTGTTTTTTTCTTGTATTTTTCCATGTATCATCTTAAATCTCACAGTATTATATGCGTAAGCACATGCACAAGCACRTGCACATTGAACCATTATGAGTGTACTGTATCCTATTATTCAATACAGATATTTAGCTTTTGAGCAGTCCTGTGATTTAGTACAAGAATTACAGTTTCAACTTCTTTGTATCTTTGTATCAGTTACAAAGATTTAGTGATTCCTTTGGTTTTCCAGTTGTCCCCCTGCCTCTCTCTGTACTTAGACACGCTCTGTGTATTTATTGTTCTTAAAGCATAACAAGTCAGTCACTTTCCACAGCTCAAAAGCACTTTCATATTATCCCCAGCTTCCCTGGGTTTCCCTCGTCCTTCCTCCCTTGCCTCTCAAGCCAAGAGACTTCTTTCAACTCCTGTTCTTTCTGTAGTTTCTTTCTTGTTTCCTTATTTTTCCTTTGCTGTCCCAAGACCATTTGCCCAAGCGCTCCATTTTTCTCCCATTCAATTCTGTAAGCTTCTGGGGAAAGAGAGGCCTGGACTTGCACTGAAGATGCAAGGCCAAGRCAGCATTTCTGCCAGCTCCTGAGCTTTGCTCCACCACTTCTCCACAATGTGCTCCAAAAGGCTTCTAGGAAGAACAGTAATCTTTTCTTCAACAGATTAGCGACAGTTTACCTTTACAACTTACTGATAGTAAATCTTTTACAAATGGTCCTTCCCCCCACCTCTTTTTCTGTTGACATTTCCTACTTAGCAAGAAGAAGAAAATCTCTTCTCAGTCTTGTCTTATTGATTGTTCAGTAATTCATCTCTTTAGTCTTAGTTCTTTAGTTCTCTCCTTCCTAATTCATGGCACTGATTCTTCAGGGTTGCCAAGTTTAACATCCCTTACTCTGGAGCAGCAGGAATTATAATAGCATAAAGTCATATATGGTATTGATGCAAAATATGTGTAGTCATTTTGTAGAGTACAAGTGTTTCAAGACAAGGCTGTAGTTATTAGAAATCCACCAAGCTCACAAGSTCATCCTAGAATGGAGGTATATCCTATGTATTTGCTAATCGCTTATCTTTGGTGTGAAGACATCAAGCATTTTGTTCTACTGCTATTTAAAACACTAGCTATTAAGAAAATGTAAGATAAAGAGGTATTTATAAACTTTAATCTCTCATTGCATAGACAGAAATACACCCTATTGGAGTTGGTATATTATACTGTTTTCTTTTTAATTTTGTGGAATGTATCTTTGTGGAATGTATCTTCTAACACAGAAGCGCTGTTCTACAACTATTCCCTAACTTAAGAACCTTTGAAAGTATAATTTCTTTTTTTATCATGACGTGAGTCAGGAAAGAGTGAAGTTGCACCTCATTTAATGGAGTCTTAGTAGGAAGCAACAGGCTGGCATGATTTGAATCTGTGATTCAGGGAAGGCAGTATGATTATTTTTCTCCCCAGATGCTTAGTGCAATTCATAGTCCACAGTCCTGTTTGTCTTCAAAATGTCTCTCATTATCTCTACAATAATTACTTTAATGTATTGATTTTCATACTATAAATAAGATACTCCCAGCATTAACATTATTGCAATGCATTACTAGTATGATAGAAATAGTTTTTCAATAGCAGCCATCATACTGGGACTGACACTGGAAAACATGGTAATTTGCTTTATATTATACCAGAGGGAGTGGTATAGCCAACAGGTGGTTATAATGAGAGTAAAGCACATCAGCGTATCAACTGGCACATGGGCAGTTAGAAAACTTGATGGCATTTCTTCAGAAAAATATAATTTCTATTCTTGCTTAAAGATACAGTTTTAATGGGATTATTAAAGGAGTGTTATTCCATCCAGAACAAAATAGTCACTAAAAATACCATCCACATGGTTGCCAATGCAGCCCTTCAGACCTGAATGGCCAGCAGCCAACAGCACGGTTACGAACAGTAACTGCACCAGCCCAGGACATAGGTTTTAATTTTTTTGCTTTCCAAAACCCTCAGTGCTGTTAAGAGCCTGACTAACACATCATGACTGCTGTAAAGTGGCCTTCCTGTAATTGTGCAAAACGTATTGTAGAGTTTTCAGGGGACAAGTGAGAATTTTGAGCTACTCAACTGTAACGAAAGCTGGGGGGTATGTGCCAACCATGTGTTCAGTTGCTGGGAAGAGCAATGAGGCCAACACATCCACCCTGTTGAGAGACTCTTGCCTCCACCTAACACCAGCAGCCTATGTGAGCACTGTAGTAGATCCTGCCCCCAACACTGCACGGAGCTGTACTGATAGAAATATAGGCACACTTAAAATGTAGCAAAATCAGGTAGAATTTAGCCCTAGATAATTAGGGTGTCAGGCAAAGTTGCCTAGTATTAAGTGACTACAATGTAACATAAAAGTACTCAGGAAGTCTTTAAACTACTAGCCAGCTACAGCAGCGAGAAGCTCTGCAGACTGTTTTAGTCTGTTCTTGGCAAGGGAATTTATCTTTTGGCTGTCAAAACTGAAAAAGTCACTGGAAGCCTGAAAGGACTAAGAGAGGCAAGGGGGAGGAAAGGACAACACATGGTGTGTGGGAGGCAGAAGTACCAAGCAGGTGAAAGAGACATTACCCTGCTGAAGTGGGCAGTGACGTGCCACTGTCATGGGCAGAGGCTGTCTTGAAGAGAAGGCAGTACAAGCACCAGGAAGCTGGTGCAGGATGAAAAAGGCTGACATAAGTGACCTGAGCAAAGACAGAAAAACCACAGAGGTTTTTTAAAGTCCAGATGAAAAAAAATATCCTACCAGCCAGTCCCCACTGTCAGAAAGCTGCAGAGCAGCAGGATGGCGCCCAAGTGGTGCAGCAGCGCAGAGAAGCTGTGAGCTAGTTTATCTGTGCACACTGGGAGTGCGCACACTGGCCCAGAAAGACCCCGCTGCTGGCACCACCATGCCAGTGGCATGCAGACAGCACGTTCTCCCTCGCAGAGCACTCGGGGCTGAGCAGGCCAGCACGGGGAAGCAAGGGAGGTTTACCCTGTGTGGGGTATGGGGACTGTCGCTGAAACAGTCAAACAGCTCACCAATTTAAAAGCAGATTGACCAGGAGTTTCAGCTTAAATGCTAAAATCTTACTAGGAGCTCACATAGCATCTAGCCTGCTTTCTCCTTATGAAGTAGAGGAACAGAGAATAGAGCAGYAACAGAGCCAAAACCTCCATGCTGATGTGTCAAATGAACTTTGTTACAGGCACTGTTCTACTGCTTTATTGTAGTTTTCAAAATGTTTTATTCATCTACATGGACTAGATATGCTCATACTTTAGAAATCTAATCAAATCATTTCTTTTCAAAGCGCAACTCTAGATAAATCTCTGACAAAAGAAATGGAAAGATTGAGAGATTATACACTTAGACATGCTTCAAATAGCGGTAGCAGAGCATAGCCTCTTGCTTCAAAGTGATAAAAAAAATGTCAAGAGTATTTATTATATGATACAGTCTATTTAATTTGTGCCTGAAATATTGTATGTGCTCAGAGATGACCATTTTTTTTTCAAGCAGGCTTCAGTGTTTCCCCACCCTTTGAAGAAGTCTTATTGTTTGCATTGTTTTAAAGGGTGATTCCATTTACTCTTTTATCAACTTGACTTGTTTACTGTTAATTGTTTAAACTATCTTTGATAAATGCATCTTCATGAGGGTGATAACTCCACACAGGAGATTTTTTTTATTACTTGACTGTCATCAGTGTAAGAAATGTAATACAAGTCATCAGGAATAGAAACACAAACCCCAAAGTCTGTATCATATAAAACCAACTCCATTTTCTGGCTCCTCGGGAAGACAAGCCGGACATCTCTTAGATTTGTATAGCTATGTCTGTAAGAAATGAATTATTTGTAGAGAAAAACAAGTGATGCCAGCTTGCACTTTGTAACTCAAGCGATACTTGAAAACTTGAAAATACTTTTTTTTTTTTTTTTTTTTTTTTACTTTTTTGAGGAGGGATGGGGCAAGGCAGTAAAATGCAAGAAAAATAAAAGGTTACTGTATTATGAACTAGGTGTCTGAGATGCAATACTGGAAAATTAATCTGTACCAGGTTGTATCATCTCTTTTTCTACCTCACTAAGCAGGCCATTTTAGTGCTACTTGCAAGATAGTTCTTCCAATAGCTGCAGGTGCATACAGGGCTCTCTCACCCAAACAGAAGTCTAGTTAACTGCTTGAGAGTGCCCAGACATGTATGTAGAAAGGAAACAGATCAGTTGAACCATGGACTGTTTCTTTTTATACAGAAGTTGTGTGGAGACATTGAGTAATCAGACGTAAAAGAAGCTTTCTTCCCACCTTTGAAATGTACATTTTACTTCCTTGCACAGCAGAAAACTTTTATTTTCTTAATGAAAAATACCTGGGAAGAACAAATTCCATTTTCAAAGCAGACTCCAAATGTGCTAATTTTTTGGCTCCACAAGTGGAAGAGCATCACGGAGGGCTTTTGTGCGGTCTGACTTCACACTTGGTAGAAATCCTTCTGAAAGGTGCTCAGGAAATTTTCTTTTGGGCAATTTTAAGTATCTTTTCCCCAAAGATATCTATTGCTAGAATCTTTCTGTGCTTCTTTTCACTTGATCAACTGATTTCTCAGGTTTTCCATAGTATACTAACTACTCAGACCAAGTACATGCACTGATGAAACCATACTGTAGAAAATGACTAGTGCTAAGAGAAATGTGTCTGCAGAATAAACCTTGCAAATATAAATAGCTGTGATCCAAATCCACAAAATGCGTGTTTGAATAAAACCTGAAGCCCTGAGCTGTTCACATGTACGTAAATTATAGGAAGAATTGTCATGTGTCCTACTGAAATTAAATGAATGTATTATCAAGCCAACAATTACTTTTTTTAACCCTATCTTTAAATGCTTTCTACCATATGATTCAAGTATTCAATGCTGGCAATGAATGCCATTACTGGGCATGTGACACTTTTTAAGGGTGTGAATTACTCATATTCTAAAGTAAAGTAGATGAAGGAAAGGCTAGCTTCATTAACTCTCAGAGAGAATTTTGCTTTTGCAATAACATAGAGGACAAGAATGGTTCCAAGCCTCACATATTTTTTTGAAGAATAATAATTAACACATAATTACGAGAACTTGAAGGTAATCCAACTGTAATTGAAATGGAAAAGATAAATGAGACTTCCAGAGAGCTGTATAAAAGGACCCTGTATTCCTTCCAATTTCCCCCTAGGAACCAAACCACTTTTCACAGGAACCATCTATGCTTATCAAATCTGTAACATTATCAAAGGTTAGCTGTAGTAGTAACTACCACAGAGAAGATGTTGTAAATGAGCCAATTTATCTGAATACTGATGCAATGCAGTGAAGAACTAAGCCCTCACAGCCTGTAATGCATATTAGGAAAAGTCAGTGAATGAGCTAGTGAATGGGAGAACATATTGTTCCATCTCATAAATGCATACAAGAGTAATCATATTGTACTATTTACACAAATTTTTTTTTGGGGGGGGGGGGATTTAGCTGTGCGGAATCAAGGCAGAATTGCAACACTACTGGAATTTCTAGTAAGGTCACTTTGGTCATCAACCAATTTATTCATTTGCTTTGACCCCAGAGATTTCCTCTTTCACAAGACAGCTGCCCAGTTGCCCCACCTAGACGTGTTATGTGCCTTGGTGCGTGATACAAATGATCCAGTAAAAAGAAGGATGGAATAGGTAAGATCAAGGCTGTCTAACAGAGGTCCTGTGTGAAAATGGTGATTATTTTGGGAAGCTAAGCAGACATGAAGAAAAATGTATGTGACCAGTTTACCCTTGTAATACTAAATTCTAGCCGCTTTAATGAAAGTGTTTTGTGCCTGCAGCCTACTTGGCCTCTTCTTCACTTCCTAGTATAACCTGTGGGGTTTGTGGGTTGTCTGGAGCAGAAACCTTAGCAAGCTGACTTACATGGAAAGAATGACGTCCAAGGGGAGGCATGGGTCCTAACACGGGGCTGCGCGCTTCTTGTACAAAGTTTTGAACCAGCGCTTACACACCTGCTCTTACGGTGCTTTGCTGGTCCCTTACAATAAGAAGTACTATGTAAATATGTTACTGATATTTATCTTAAGCTACTGAAGCCTATAGATCAAGTGTCTGCCTATGTCTTTATGAATGTTAAGACTCATGCTGCACTAATGGGAATTATATGCAACCACAAATGAGGAGAAATCTCAAGAGACACTTAAAAGCACTGAGGTATTAAATATCTAATGTGCACAAAGTCCTATGATGGAAAGAAGGAAAATAACTGTCTTTTCAGTGGAATGTCTGAGTTAGCAAACTTGGCAAATATACTAACTCTGCACCAAGGTCACAATGAGTGTAAGACTTCCCTGGAAAAAAAAGAAAACCTCAGAAATGTTCTGTTTTATAATAATGTATGACCTTGTCATGTGGAATGTGATTATTTAATTCTGCCCACTTGTGCTGTGTGTTCACAGCAAATGGTCCTGCTCACATTATTCCTTCTATCTTTTTGAAAAGCAAGGAAGCTCTCCTCTGGTCTGTTTCAAAGATGTAATTAAAAAAAAAAAAAAAAGAAAAAAAGCCTGGAGGAGAAGTCATGTGTGAAAGAAGCTGCTGCCAAAAGCCTAATCAGTGACTTGGTAATCTCTCCTGAAATATACAGACTTTAATTCTTCTTTTATCTTACCTAATTTTTAAATGGATGCTTACTTTATTCTTAACATTTCTAGGCTTGATCAGGCCTTACAGCAATCAGGAGGCTAGATGGGTTTCAGTCATATTCCTGCCTTGATGTTCTTCTGCACCAGTACCAGCACGTATGCTTGTGGAGAAGTGTTATTTTCTTCTGCTAGCTATCAACATAACCTTCCATGCATTGCAGACAAGCTTGCTTTGCTCATCCTCTTACTGCTTGTCCGGCAACTATTCAAACTCTATTCTTTAACATTGTTCAATTGGTTTCAAAAAGTTTCCAATTAAATTTGGGGGTTTGCTTTGTATTTATTTAATTGAATTGGTTCATTATCAGAAGAGAAAGACAATACTCTTTCCTGCATGCACAAAGTAATAGTTGTAACCCAGCACTTCCCCCCAGAAAAGTTTGGATATAGAAACCGAGACTAGTTAACTTTGCGTAAGGTTAACAAAGCATTTTGTAACACAGATTTCCAACTTGGTACCGGTATCAGTGAATGGAGACTATAGTTTCTTCAAAGAATCCACAATATACACTTTCTTGAGGTTACAACATTCTCTTACATAGGTCCCTGCTTAGCACAGCATAGATTATGTACCACCGAAGTTAATAGTACTTAAATACATATTTAAGAGTCCTGCTTGTGAAGGCTTGTATCAGTGCATGAAAGCAAAACTGATAACTTGAAAACTCTATCTGTTCTTCCTGACTTCAGAGGTGTTGGTCACAAATGCTTGAAGATCACTATGCTGATCTAGGAGCTTAGGAAATTGATTATTTCCTATTTTACTGTTTAAAAATAATTCTAATAAGCCCTGGACAGTATTTGGGATCTGCTGGACACCCAGAGAGCGTTTATTGCCCCTCACTTTGAAGATTTTTCAGTTTAATCTGTTTTTATGAGAAATAAAACCAGGGAAATTTCATTTTTAATATACATAACCCCTTTGTAAAAAAGTCTGAGATCATTTCATCTTTGCTATAAAAAAAACAGAGTAACAACTTCCAAGTATACTCAAATCCATAAATTCACTCAAATGGTGCATTTCAGAGTTCAGTATTAATCAACAATGACTTTTACCAAAATTCATTGATGATCACTAGGTACATGCTAACATTTGGCATTCAAAAATCAAGCTACATTGAAAACGCCCAGACTCCTGCCACGTTTGCAAAGTCCGGCCATGAATAAAGCATGCAATTGCTAGAGGTAAGACTAAGAGTGACAGGCTATTTCATTGATTTTTATCAAATTTTTATTGATTGCCTCTTTTAATGACCTTGTTAGCTTTGTAGTGTTCCATCTGCAGGACATATCAATCCTCTTTGGATATTAAATTGTTTTCAATTAAAAAAAAAAAAAAGGTTGTAACTGGTATAGAGTGTCAGAACAGGGAAAAATTAGAATGGATAYGCTGACCTACAGGGAATTTCCAAAGGGGTTCCAAAGGGGTTCTAAAGAAGTTAAAAGAGATTTTATTGGTGTGGTGAGGACTCAAAGTATACTTTCTATCATATTCCTATTTTTAAAGTATTGACAGGATCCCAAACCTGCAATTTTTAATTCCAAGTGAATATTCAAGGCATTACTGCTGTATTGTTTTTTTAATGGACATGGGTTAGTAGTATGCCACACTATTTCTAACTTAAATTTAAATTCTAATTTGAAGTAGGACAGAGTCATTGAGTTAAGGTGAAGTACATACTTTTTACTGTTGTTTTGACAGTTGGCAATTTGATATGCTTTTTCTACACAAAAACTTATTTGACTGGAATAGTATCTCTGTAAGAAATCACCCTGTTCGAATTCTTTTACTTCATCTTTGGAAGTTTCCCATTAAGTCACGTTACAGCTCCTATAATCAAAAGCATTTTGAGAGCTCTGCACTGGTGCCAATAGTCTTCATATTGGGTTAATAAAGGAAAAGAACAATACACTACAAAATGCCATGCCAAGGCCTTCCTTGGCCTTCTGCAAATTGCTTTTCTCAGTTATTAGGGAAAGTGTTTATTGCTGGACTCAAATTCATCTACTGATTGTAAAGAGGAAATACTGCTGAGTTTTTGTTCAGAATAAAGGAAAAGGTGTTTTCTGGTTATGATATATAGCACTGACTAGTATCTGAGCTAAAATTTAGAGCTCCTGAACAGAAATGAGAACTGTAATGCCAAAATAAGGCTCCTGGCTAAATCTACTTTGTGTATTTGTAATTAATTATCTATAGCTGAAGAAGATTAGAACAGAGTTCAGAGCTGATATATAAAAGAAAATGCTATAATAGGCATCAAAAATAGCTGTGAGGTTTAGGCCAGTTTATTAAGATGTTGCTCTTACAGCATGTAATTTAGCAAACAGAAAGTCTCTCCTGCTTCTCAGGGTTTCCAAGAGAGAAACTATTTAGTCAAAGAGTATTTACAGAGTTTTGGTACTGCAGGAAAAAGCCTAATTAGTTGTTCTACACAGAAATTCTGTACCTTAAATAAAAAGAGTTATTCCAAGACAAAAAGACTTTTGGGGGCCAGCGGTGGGAAACTGAGCTAGAGAAAACAGCTGTACCTTTCAGTGGAAAGGTAAAGCGACTCTCTGGAAGCTACAGATTCCTAACTTTGTAGATTTTTAGTTCACACATAGCTTATGTTCTACTGTCTAGCTAAAAAAGCAATCAGCACTTCAAAACAAAGTACAGTTCTGTTTGAAATGTTGGGATCTCACATATATTTGAATCATACTTTTCAAATAAGMTGTTAGCACAGCTCATTTAGTATAGTTTAGTGGAAGTAATGCATGATCCATCTTGCTATTTTAAGGGGGAAAAAATGCCAGACCTGAAGTTTAGGGATGCTTGGAGAAGTTTTGGAGTTCATCTTTCTTTCTGTGGATTCCAGTTGTATGAAGCTGTTCCAATGCACCTGACTAACATTTGAGAGAAGATAAGGAAATGTCATCTGAAGTTAATCTCTCTCTCTCTAGTTTACAGAACAGGTACAGTCCCTAAGCTTCCAGCAGAAGCTGGGCTCATTGATACATTATCAGTTAATTTGTTTATAGTAAATCTCAGAGCCGTAGAAATGTTAACTGGAAGGGACCTATGTATCAGCTCAGCCATTTCTTTGTGTTGCCAAGGCTTAGAAACCTGTAGGGATGGCGATTCCCCAGCCATACAGATAACTGTTCACTGCTCTACTGTCTTCCTAGGGAGTCAGTTTTTCCTAATATCCAATGTTTGTATACTGTGTCTCTTCAGAAAGCATCATCCGGCCTGAAGGAAAAAGAAAATGAGAGAGAAAAGGAGGGAAGGGGATTCTGAATTCAGAAAAAGACAGAGAAGGCAACTCAGCACATAAGCACATCAGAGGTGTATGAATGAAGAAACAGAACGAAAGGTTAAGGGCTTAACTAGCAGTCTCTGAAACTTTCAAAAATCCATATATCAAATAAGGCTGCTAAAGCTGTATCTTTCAAAAATGGAAAAAATACTAGTAAAGAACCAGCAGAGCAGTCATACAACTACAGGATCTTAGCTTCCTGAAACTAGATTGCAGGAATTTATGAAGACAGTAAAATCCAGGCTCAGCTTTGTTTACAGAGCAATAAAGACAGGAATATTTTCACCTGGGATACAGTAAATAGTGGTGAAGTTCTGCCGGTATTAAGGAGTAGAAATATAGAAAAGAAAGACAGTGCATGATAAAAGAATACTGATGAGCRTTCTTAGTATTTTATTTTTACCAAAGGAAGGAAGGTTGAGCAAATAAAACCAGTASTGAAATTACAGGCATATGTATCATGAAGGTTGTTCATCATGAATGAATGGCTTTAGTCTTTCTATTCAAGAGTAAGAAATAGTAATGAATCAAGAAGATGGAAGTTGTGTAAAACAGATGTGGAAGGTTGGGCTCAGAGAAGTCAGAGGACATGATCATGAAAGTAGATAGTTTTTATTTTTATTTATATATCAGAGCAATCAGATACTTTCAGAGTTCTGCTAAAATGAGTGTAGTTAATTCAGAATAAATTTGACAGTGCAATATGAATCGGGTCACACGGGTTCAATTCTGTCAGTAACAGAAGACCCGATTTCCCATTCAGAGTGAAGAGCTCAGGAAATCAGTAGATACTTTGTGAATCGTTCCAAAGAAGACTGGGTAAGCCTGGAAGAGGTAAGAAGTGGAAAGGTCATGATCTGCATGAGAATTTATGCCTTCCCGATTGTGAAAAAGTGAAGGTAGACTGAAAGGCAATGTGGGAAGGAACATGTATGTGGACAAAATGTCACTGGCGCTTGCTGAAGAAGAGCAGATTGATGGTCCAGTGGCAGTACAGACACACGCAGACTGCTAGTTCTGCAAGACTCTTGTTCATTATCAGATGTGGTTAGCTTTTCAAGGGACATTCTAGAAAAGATTTATGATTAGTCATTGAAAGCCTGCCCAGTGTACCGTTCGAAAGGTGTCATAACTCATGGGGTCAACAGAGAAGAATGACAGTAGTACTAGGAGGAACTATCTCTGCAGTGAAACAGTACTTCATGAAAGTAGGTACCAGATCCAAGCATCAGTGCAGGCAGAGAAAACTGAGATAGTGGCAAGTGAGTTGCTTTATCCTTCCAGATAATGTAGTGTGGACATAAGAAAGCTGAACTAACAAACTGGGATTTCAACGAAGTTTTTAAGGGTATTTTATCTCTCTCTCTGTATATAGAGAGATATATAGATATTTATTTATAGTTTACACACCTTCCTAAAGCATGATGTAAGTCTTATTCAAGTAACTAGGAATATATGTTCCTAAGAACTGAAGTCTGACTTGGCATTATTTCTTTACTATTTCTACAGTAATAAAACTAATCGGTCCTTTTTTTCCTAGTCTCTTTAACAAAGGCTCTCTGTAGTTCGGAAGTCTGTTTTTGTTACGATCATTTGCTATGGAAATTTATCTCACGGTAGTTGCAAGCTCATTTTAAGTAAGAATTTGTTTTATTTGTGTTGCACTAGACAGTGAGAACTGATATCGCACTTCCTAGAACGGAAAGAAAATATAGTGGACTTGTATCCAATTCAAACGCACAGTTCATTGAGAACATACTAATATTGGTTCAAGCAAAAATGATTTTCTCTACCAGCCCCACAGTGAAACAATGTAATGACTCTTACAAGAAATAGGTACTCCTTGGTACTAACGCATAATCTGCTATTAACAACAAATGAAAAACAGTAAGAACTGAAGTTAAAGCAGTTAATCAGGTGTAGGGTCAAACCCTCAAGTCCTCATTCTGTAAGTCCCACTGATGTCTCTGGAAATGTGCATTATTTTTTTCAAGGAATGAGCTCTATAGGATTTTTCCCATAGTCTTTCAAACAAAGTAACAAATACATATTAAGGGAGTTAGAAGCCCTCCAGAGAAGTGGTGCATGAGATGCAGTGCAGCAAAAAACAACTGCATGTGCAAAGAATGATTATGAAGTTTAATACATTCTCAGATTACATCCACTGACTGTTTTGATGGAAATAGAAGCTCGTAAACTGAACCCCAGCTTATGATCTGCCCTGTAACACAACTGATACATACCTGAGATCACAGCCTTCTCTTGTAACTACATAAATATTAAACAAAAAAGAGGAAACACTTTTTTTATCTATGAGGTCTCTTYGGCACATATGTTGTTTTCCATTGCAGAGAACTGCTAAACTATTAATGTAGGACAGTGGTTACCTCAGCATCCCTGAAGTGCCACAGGATGGCAGCCTTTTAGAATATTGCAGTGTTACTCTGTGGAAAATCTTGTTTCATTTTCTGCCTGACTGAGTATTCATGAGTGCACTATCTCTACGTTTTACCTCTTTGGAACAGCAAAACATTGCTCAGTTTGCAAATGTAGTGTTGTATTTTGTCTGGACAGTAATGGAACTTACAGGGCTGCTCTCTGCAGTACATCCTAAGGCTTGAGTGTGAAGCTGGGATTCAAGCTGGGATATAGAAAACAGGGTAATCAAGCATGGTTGTGCAGTGCTAATTCTGGCTTCCTGCTTTCACTTACACTACACTTGGAGTCTGCAGAATTAACCTTTTTTTCTCCAGGATGTATTTTTCCTCACTCTGATCCTTCACATATTTCCAAATAAATTTTTGCTGAAGGAAGGATAGAAACTTTAAAAACTACTTTGAATAGGAAAAAAAAATACTGCTACTTGTTGCAAAAGAGAGCCAGGCCCATGTGAAAGCACACTCAGAAAGTCTCCGAGACAACTACAGGCAGCGTGAAGAGATGTTTTTCAGCCGAAGGTGACTGCAAATCGAAGTGCAAAAGGATGCTGAGATATCAAAATTAATAGAACCTAAATACCCACAGAAAAATCAATTGAATCTGCAGTTCCACACAAGCTTGCAACTGTGTTCACAGGATTAAAATTGCAAAGATAAACTATTCCAGTAAGATCAGGTTCAGAAAAGTTTCTTTAACRTCTAATTGTGAAGTAGAATAACTTCAGCTTTGAGGCTACACCAGAGCTGAATGTGTTAAATATGAAAACTCACATGAATGAAAACAACAAATAATGCCACATAAGCCAACAGATGTTACTTGACTGCATGCTGTGTATTTTATCTTCCACTGGAAAAGCTCAGCTCACATGCAGTACTTGTTTTCACAAGTCTGCCGTTTTACAGCTAACACATTCTTGCTGAAGGCGAATAATTATCAAGCTCCCATGAGAAGCCCTGCAGCCCAGCAGGCATGTGATGGTGGTCTCTATCTTGGGCTGACCAGCAGCCGACAGCTTCCTTGTGGATTTGTTTTATTGTAAGTTATCTTTAGAAACATCAGAGATAGACCTGTAATGCACAGTGTTAGAAATGCTATATTCAGATATCACGCAGATGATTTAATTCGAAGTCAGTTCCTTAAAATGGGTAACTTAAGATACAGTGCAGAAAGCATAGTGCTTTTTATTAGAGATTCCTCAGTCTTACTCACTGCAGCCTGATGGCATATATGGGAAGTGATAGTAGGGTGAGTGCAAAGTAAGACCAAAGCCAGCAGCAGGGGAACCCTCCCCCCCTACCAAATCTTACTATATTCCCAAATAACTGAGACTGTAACAACGCAAAAGAGGGGAGGTTTTGAAAAAAAGAGCATCAGGACTAGGATGTTTCCCTTCCTAATCTCTGATTGAAACATCTGCTTACTATGGCCTCATGAGAATATAATGCATGATAGAATTGGTGGTTTTATAATATCCTTGGAGGTTTTATAAGTATTAATCAGTTGTCTTTGTGTATTTGCCTGCAGAAGACTGCGTTATCTATTTGTAATGCTGTAGTGCCTGAAGCTTCATGGAGCAAGACCACATTGAGCTAGGCTCTGCACCAACGTAGAACAAAGGTACACATAAAACTCAGCAAATAGGACAGTTACACTAGTTGCTTTTGCAGATTTGGCTACAGTTGTGTATTTAACATTGAAAGTAGCTCGAAAGGAGAAAATTATCTTGTCTATACTTCTAGCTAACCTCTCCAGCACTACAGTTTAATGAGCTCTGACAAATACCTGACAATCCCATCAAGTAAAGAATTTTTAGATGCTGGGTAATGCTRAAAATCTAGTCATGGTCCAAAGGAGGGCAACTTCTGAACCAGTACAGTTTTTATCACCGGCTTAAGTGGAGACCATCTTAGAAAAAGATTAATAATATATTAATATTCGATGACAGATGTAATTCTCCACTGTGAGCTGAAGTTATCTTTTTTTGCTTTTGAGGAACAAACCGGTACAGAAAAATCATATAATCTCTACTAGGTTCAGCTGAAATAAAGTAATGCAAAATGTGACAAACAGCCAAACAAAACCAGAGCATGCATTTCCATGTGGCTATAATAATATAAATTCACTCCTCTATGTGAAACTGGGATTTTTGTTTTTACATTGGTGATAGTATTTCTGAAGGCCCTGTGGGACCATGCGTTGTAACATCAGTGAAATAAAGGGCAGGAACAGAGGCTGGCATGGCGAGTAGGAAGTGAGCCAGAYGTGAGGGAGAGGCTGTGCCAGTTCTTCAGCAGCATGGTTTCTGACAGTGCAACTATTGATCATGCCATGAGTATGGAGGTGGTACACATTTGATTGCTATTAGAGTTCAAATGCAGCTTGTAAAAAAGGCAAACTACCTGTGTGATCACTAACAATTTYCAAAGGTGGTATTCTTGTGCAGAATTTATTTGACAAATACTTAACAAATATTACTTGTTAACATATTATATGGTTAGATCCCTTGATGTGTATATATACATGTGTTTTTTCTCTAGAAATGTTTCCATAAGCCAATTATCTTCCAGATGCACATCTGTAATCACAAATGCGGGGAACCTCTTCAGAGTTTAAAGGCTCCATTTTGGGGATGCCTTTCTTCTCCATCAAGCTGTAAGTCTCATAGGAAATCAAGTTAGATTCTTAAATTTCTTCCCACCAGGTAGAAGTCTGTTACTACAGGATTTTTGTATTTTAATGCTGTATTCTTACAATAAATAAGAATATATGTTTGGGGACTTTTTTTTTCCTTTCCAACTTAAACTGGCTAATCTTCAGGATCCATTCATCTCACCCCTTGGAGAATTTTTCATTTTATTCAGACTTGTTACAATAGGCATACTATGATACCCCTCAAAACATTCGAATGTTCACTTTTTCTCCTATGAGACTGGGGAGGAATGTGTGAAACTATTACATACTTAGCCATTGAAAAAATACATTCAGTATGCTTAATTTGTAATATAGACTGTCACCTATGCTTACTTGGAATTATTTGAAACAGGAAAAGCAAAGCAGTTATTCTAACAGCATCTCTCTGGCTGCTTTTTTATCACATGCTCTGTTCAAATTCTCTTGCATTATGAAACAATCCTGACCACTGAATTCCTTTCTTCCTTCTTTATTTACCTTGCATATCCATAGCACATAATGTCTATACTATCAGGACAATAGAAAGCCTGCTTTTATTTATTTATTTATTTATTGGGGGGGGGAGGGGTCATGTAAGCCAAGGACAGAATTAGTCCCCCACAAGCTGTTTAGAACTACTCTGAAAGAACCTATTTCAATTACGTTATTAACTTTGCTATTCCTATCATATAATCAGTGCTTAAAGGGAGTGCAGTATCTAGGTTTATAGGGCAGTGCTTGGGGGACAAGAGGCTGTGGAGGCCATGAACACCAGGTTCTCACAGAGGCAATATTCCTCACGTGAGGGAGGTGAGTGCTTCTTTTTCGTAGTCAGGAAGCCAGTGGAGGTAGGAAATCCTGCTTTTGTGGCTACCTCTCAGTGGACCCGTGAGTGCGTTTGGGGAGTGGGTGAAATGCACTTAGCCCTCCTCATAGCTTACAGAAACAAGGGCACACAGCAGAGACTGGTGCAACCATGCAAATAGGAGCATGCCTAAGGTATGCGCTAGGAGCAGGAAGCTGAGAAGGGCTTGTGGTTTGTTGGTAATTTGGATGTAACATGTGAATCATCAACCACCTTCCCGTGTGGGCGGTAGGTGCACTGTGTGGTGGGAAACTGGAAAACCAGCAGATCTATGAGCCAGAGCAGCTGCCTCACACAAAAGCTCCTGCCTTTCTGCGTGGCAGAAGCTGTGGAATCGCAGCACTGGCTGATGGGCTCACAGGTCAGTGGGAGATGTTCCTCAATCGAGTAGTGATGCCAAGCGTACGGACTTCTTAGGGACTTCTTACAAACTAGTAGAAGAACCCCAAACCAGAAAACAGTGCTGGTATGGCATGTCACTGCATGCTGCCCTACTTCAAATACCGCCTGTAAATGTTACACTGCATTTTATCTTTAAACTGTGTATCTCTTTTGAAAAGTCACATGGTAATGTAAGGAACAAACATGCTAATTAATACAAGTGGCAGTTATAAGAAATTACTTCTAAAATTAGCATAACTGACTTGGCAGAGAATAGAAGAATCATCTCATTTTGAGAAAAGATTTCTTCACAGAAAATGTTGATCATGGGAGAAATGCTGAGATATTTAATTTTTTATATCCTCATTTTAATAAAAACTTGGTTGTTTACTGTGGAGCTACAGTTATTCTGTGACTGCAAGTGTAGGCTTGTAAGCATAACTATAATTTGCACACATTAGTGATCGAAAGCAAACCAAAACTTTGGCTCATAAATTGTGGTTAGACTACCTCAATCAAAATACTCCTCTGAAGCTAGTTAAATTTTTCTGTATTACATTGGTGCATTTAGCACTGTTTCTTCTTTGAGCCTAATGAATATAAACAATTGCCATATTTCACAATTCACTTTGGGCAGGTTCCCCCACAGAGGAGCTGGCCATGGGCATCAGGTTTTTTCTCAATTTTCAGATGTTAATTACAGTATCTGGTGTCCTTACGCTGAAGAGCTAAAGATGAACTGAAGAAAGAGCGATAAAGTAAGATGGTGCACTATTCAGAATAAATGTGAGAGGCCAGGAATGTTCTGCCATGACCTCTAATGAGAAAACATTTGGTTTGTTTCTAAGTAGAGCCTGTGTTATGTACTAAGTAGACCACATACGTACACTGGAAGACTTTCAGAGGCAAAGACAAGATCAGTGTGTCTTAACTTCCTCAAGTAAGACAGTCTCTGCATGTGCCTGTGTGAACAAGCTAAGCCAGTTCAACAGGAACATTCCAGCAGTCAAGTGAACAGTACAAGTCACAGGCAGCTCATGGCATAGGAAACCAGAGCTTTTTCCTGTTTTTTTTTTAAGCTTATACCTGCTGCTGTTTCTTTAGTCAACATTTTGCTGCTGTACTGCTATGTTGTATCTGACCAAGCATCTAGATAGTCATGTGTTCTTCTTCTCATATTGAAGAGAAAAAAAGGAATTTAAGAATTAACATACTATCATCATCGCTTTTGTAATTAGGCACCTCAGTCAGTTTTTGTGGTGTTTGGGACAGAGTCCCAATGGATGCTTCTTTATTTCACGAACAGGCAGCTTGGATTAACACTTCTGGGGTTTTCTGAAGCCTCTCATTCACATTCAGGGATTTAATGCTCTTATTAATCCTTTAATTCTTATGTTCTAATATGATGTGTGTCCTTGCATAATTTTGTCTTTGGAAGTAAAGAACAGCGTGTATGCCTCATGCACTTCATCGTATTTTAATGGCATTAAATGTACTTAACAGTTGTCTTGTAGACTACACGTGAGCATCAGTGTTAAAAGACAACGGTTCATTTTCTGACTTGTTCTTGTTAACTCCTTCTGTAGCCAGACAACCCTTTTGTAAAATGACGAATTTAATGCTTCACGTACTGTTGCACAGGAAATTCAGTAAGTGGCTGAATACCCTACTTTTAGTCAATGTCTSATGTCAAGATGTATTAGAAGAGGCATTCTTGATTACCTTCTTTTTTGTGTTCTAATCTTAAGCAGGTCTGCTTGTTAACAGAGGTAATTCATGTAGTTTCTTCTGGGACACTATTCACCCTCATTTRCCACAGTAGCAACTACAAAACTGAAAACTGATTTTCAGACACAAACTGAGTTTCAGACATTGGATCATATCGCTATACTAATGCTTTTGTTCTCCATTGTACGAGTGTTCATTTGTCATGGTCCTTCTGCCAATTTTTTTCTTTGTGAGCCTTTAAAGTTCTACTGTGTTCACCTGGTGCACTTACTGCACTCTAAGTTAAAGCATAAATTTTAAGTAACCTTTTTACTATTCTAACATTTTTGAGTGTTTCGCATTGGTCTCTAGTATTTGAGGACTTAACAACAGAACTTTACTGGTATCAGTCCCCATTTCTAGCAGTACGAAGTTGTAGGTACATCTGATACGCTCCTATGGTTTTGAATTAAATTTCTGTCAGGCCTGCAATGAACTCATTCTGAAGGCCTCTTTTGACATCTTTGGTAACTAGATCTAGGCAAGCTGACCTTGTGGTATTCTTGTTTCTTAATAAGAGTAACAACAAGTACCTCGTGTGTCTCATTTTCCTCATGTGAAGAGGGTGATACCATTGTCTTCTACAAAGAGCTGTAAAAAAATGAGTAAAATACGTGATCTCACCGAATCAGGGAAACACTGCTTTTTGCCCAGCTACACTATGATTTGCACACAGAGTCTGAAAATAACCTCATTTCAGTAGCTCTTGCACCACTGGCACTGGACATCTGCTCCTCCCCAAACTGTTCTTCTGTAAGTTTCTTCCTGAATTTCTTCGCTTGAAAAGAGTATATAGCAAAAATTGAAGCCATTCCCTTCCCCTTCCCTCCTTTTTTCCCCCCCTTTGCTCTTTACCAGTGACTTCTGGCTGATATTTTGCCTGTGATAATGCGTATTTTTCTGTGGAACCATCATCTGTCAGTGCAACTAAACAGCAGCCCAAGGAGAACATTTCTGCTGCCGTGAGGACTTCCCTCCACTTTCTTCTGCTCTGCCCTAGAGATTTGAAAAGCTGACGCTGGTAAATTGGAGCAACTGGACTAAAGTATGAGATACTGACAGAATGACAGCTCGTTTCTGTCATCCTATGTTCTTTACTCAGTTCCCAAGGAAAATCCCTTAAAATATTACTATCCTCTGCCTTCTAGCCCTAGTGGTTTTTAGTGCTGCATGTGCTAACTGGCTGCAAGCTTAGGCATCAGAAAGAAAGCGGCAAGGAGACTGCAAGGACAAATGTACTTATCCATGTCCTTGCAGAGCCAAGTCCTGCTTTTAAGAAATGCATTCTCATGGTATTAAAGTGTTCTTGTCACATGTCTGGATCTGGGTTGATTTCTTGAAGTATGTTTTGCCTTACTTAAAAGTAATTAACATGCACATAATATGTCCTACAAGAGCATGCTTGTAATAAGAATACCATGCAGAATCCTGCACCTACCAAGTCACATGAATGGTTCTTTTGCTATTAGTATTTACTAGTGGTATGTGTGATCTGTAGCGTACTCAGGTCTGGACTTGCTCAGCAATTGATAGAAATTTGACTATATCTTCTTTCAATGCTCTTGAGCAGAACTGTTGGTTTCTATCTACATCATTTATACAATGGCTCTCTGGGCACTACCATCTGCTTTAGCATGCTGGCAAACATGTACTAGAAGGAAAATAATTTACAACGCAAACTCCATGAGAAATGCAGTAAAAAGCATACAAAAGAAGGTGTAAATTTATCCAACATTTAAAAATTACACAACTCAATTGCTACCCATAACCCTTCTACTTCTTACAGCCTGCTGGTAAGTATTTTCTTTTGCTAAGTCCACAAATCCAAGGAATAGAAAACTTTAATTATCAACTACAGGTAGTTTTATGTGAAAAGCAGTTCTTACTGTTTTTAATTCTTCAGTATTACGTTGTTTAGTTGAAGCATACATTGGAACACCTGCATTGGTCAAGATTTATGAATCACAACAGACTTTAAAAACGAAAGAGTAGTCTGTAACTATCATCAAAACTTTTAAAATGAACGTACAAGCTTAATACAAAAATTAAGTTGTTTTTCCAAGTGCTTGTTGATATATAAAGTTACAGTGCTATAAATGATCCAAACTAAACACTAGCAACAGTACAGAATACCTTGATGTTAATACTATCCTTTCAGCACTGAAGTGTATGTTATTGCAAAGTATTCTAGCATTAATTGCGTCATCACGGTGATTTGTAGAAGTATAAATACACCATTAAGAAAAATACCTTCATAGTCTTAATCCACTACAAATGTGCATATGACCAGGCCTACTTTCTATTCACCTGTTCAATTTATAGACCAGTATAACCCTCATCTCCTTATATAGGTCCTGTGGAACTCCAGATGAAGAATAATACCTGAATTATGGACGTGCCGCTGGCACTTCTCCATTTGAAGTGTGTAAATCAGTGGATAGTGAGAAAATACATCCTATAAACTTACAGATTTCTTAATGACCCAGCCTTGTACACTGTAGAAGTAGAGCACATTTAACACCTAGTAAAATCTGTTGGAATTCACAGTGCTTCATATAGTTTAACCTTCAGAGGAATGAACTCCAGCAGCATGCAAGAACTTTAAATTTCTAACTTTAACTTGTTTAAAAATTAGGTAATCTGTATGTTAAATTTGGTAACTCACAAGCTCAAAGTCACAGTTTCCTGCTTCTTACTCTTTCACAAAGCCAGTGTCTTCTAGGAGAGCATTGTAATTTCTCTACCTAGAGAAAAGAAACACAAAGCTGAAGATATTTTCAGTGCTCACTTTCTTCACTGTCTCAGTTCATGTGAGGTGTCTCTTGCCAGAAACTCACTTTTCAGGTTGCTGCAGTASGTTGGCGCTTATTCACGCACCCTATAAATCATACATTTCTGAGTTATTTGGCCTGAGTTCAGCCCCAAAATATTTTAGTAGCTTCATCCATTTTGAGTAGAAAAAATTGAATTTTAATAATCTGTCATTATTAGCTTGTTATCACCATTTTTGAAATTTCATTTCAGCACATAAGTCAAAACACAGCAAGCAGATAAAAGAACCCACCTCAAAGGTTTCTAAAAGAACACCTCCCTAAGGTTTGAAAAAATATATATATTCGTAGTACTGAACTCCTTGTAGTTCCGCACTGCCAATGCACAGTATTTTGTAGTATTATATTTCCTACGTGGAACCAGTGTAATTAACTTCCCAGTTTCTTAAATTCAGACATTCATTGCTGAAACCTGTTTTAGGCTGAAATCTCTGTTAAACATGTATATTCAAGACTTTTCTACAATTTCTTGCCCCCCTCCCCAAGGCATACTATGCCACCAAGATAAGCAGCTCTGCACCCGCTACAAAGAGGTACATATGCCCTTGGGTTTCCGTAATTTAGGAAGAGCAACGAAGGTCAGAACTCCTGCCCCCTTTTGGCTGTTTGAAAGGTGTGATTTTTTCAGCGTCATAGGCATGGTGCTCCCTGTGATGGGGCATCCTGGAACATGGGTTTTTTACCATCCTGCTCCTTTCAGCTTGCAAAGGACCCATTATAGAAAACGTATTTAAAAGGCCTTATGGGAAAACTTATTGTTACTGTGTTTTGTTACCTGGCACTAAAATCCCAGCGTAAAGGTCCATGAAGAGACAGCAGTCCCTCAGAAAACAGCCACCGTGTAGTTGGGGTGGGGATGGAGGGGCAGGCCGAGGCAACGGCTGCCCAACKGCCATCACGGAGGGGCCGTGCGAGGAGAGGGGTGGGGTCGGACAGGAGGCACTGCCGCAGCCCCTCAGGGCCACGCGCGACAAACAGAGGCAAGCGACGCTAAGCAGTGATTCGCAGAACCTTCTGGTAGGTGCTCCCGCGTGGGGGGGGGCGGGGCCACGGCGGAACCTTCTCGTAGGCGCTGCCGCGTGGGGGGGGGCGGGGCCACGGCGGAACCTTCTCGTAGGTGCTGCCGCGTGGGGGGGGGCGGGGTTACGGCGGAACTTTCTCGTAGGCGGTGCCAGGTGCGGGCAGAGTGCGCGTGCACCCTGGCAGAACCTTCTGGTAGGTGGTGCGGGGAGAATTGGGAGAGAGTGCAGCGCTGAGGTTCTGTCGTTTGCCTTTCCTGAAGGAGCCCCGCTGGTGGGTAGAAGAGCGGCTTTAATAGCCACTCAAAGCTTAAGCTGTGCCTTCCCTCCCCCACCGATCCTCAAGCGCTGTGGGGCATGCGGGCTGCTGTTCTAGGTCTCGTAGCCCTCCTCGGCCTTGCGGTGTTGTTTCCCTACCCCTGAAATGCCTCTTTTTCACTGTATCCTCCTTACAACTCTTTCTCCCGTATGTTGGTTGTAATAGGAAGTTTGGCTTTCAGTTCCCCGTTTAGAAAGTGCTTGTGGTAGTCTAGGTTTTTTGGGTTGTTTCTGTCAATGTCAGCCAGGCCAAAAATACAGATTTCTACRCCCCTGTCCCTCTGCTGACCACTGCCCTTTTTCTTACTTTGCTTCCCCAATTCTGGAAAGCATACTTGAGCTTTCCTCATCTGCTTTCTGAGGGCTTACTTGCGTGTTAGTACTGAAATAATAGCCCTGTAAATTGTTTTGATCCATTCAGTGGCCTGTTGACATGCTGGGTTTTGTAGTGATAGTTCTCTATGCAGCTGTGCCAGGTGTTTTGTCATACTTAAGTGTTTTTCAGTAGCAGGATTTCATGTTACTATAAAAACACATAACATATACGTGGGTTTGCCAGCACAGTGTACACTGGTACTTTAGACCGTGGCTTTAAGCTCATTCTTTTTGCTAGATGTGAACCTTTAAGAAGTAGAATACTCTTTTTAAAAAAAMTGTATCATGTTAAGTATTTGAGCTTGTCTGTTTTCTGTAGTTTTTTCAGTTTATATTCTTAAATCGTGGTGGTTGGAGAAAAATGCCATTTCTGTTCTGGAAGGCAAGTTAATATTTTTGTTATATATGTGGCAGATCTGTAGTTTGTTTTTGCTACGATAAGTTCTGCATAAAAAAAATGCTTCACAATCATTATTTCTACATTCTGAAGCTGGTCTATTAAACTTTGGCTTAGCAGGTGTTCTGAATAGATATRCAAACAGAATTTGATGGTAACTTTATTTCTGCAATGATGTTGTCTAACGTTGTTCTTCGGGAGCCTGTGTTTGCCTTACTCTAGATACTTTGTATAAAAGAGCACCTCTGCAGATCCCCAGTTCATAATGAAACTTTGGAAACTTTCTGTTGCAATGTTGCAAAAGCAATAAACAACTTCCTACACAGTTTAACATCCCTTTGAAGTGTAGCTCATTCTTTGTAATTTAGGAGGGTAGCATATCTGTTCAGAGCTGCTGTCTATTTCTACTCCATTTTCTGGTGGCSTGTTTCCCACTTAAGCCATCTTCTTAAGTCTGAATTTGCCTAAATGAGAGGCCTGCTTTTCTAGCCCSTTGGCAGCTTGATAAAGCCTTTCATAAAGTTTCCTCTATAATTTCCTCTGTAATTATTCCCTGTCAAGTTGCCATCAATGTGTA
Source organism: Rhea americana (assembly GCF_003343005.1). NCBI lineage: Eukaryota > Metazoa > Chordata > Aves > Rheiformes > Rheidae > Rhea > Rhea americana. Next base: position 759,114 of record NW_028186354.1, on the reverse strand, counting down.
ATATATTTTCAGCTCCTTCAGCCTTTTTTTTTTTTTTTGAATATTTTCATTGAGACAATCTCAGGAAAGTAGAAAGGATGCTTAGGACCCTCAAATTTCAGATGAAGGCTTCATGGAAAAGAAACTTGGATAAAACTGAAGGTTCTGAACAGAGAAAATGTCAGGGATAACTTGAGGGCTACAACACCAGAGCCAGATGCTTTCAGAAACCATTGAAGGAAATATAATGTGTGGAAAGCATGCTTCTGAGATCCCATTCTATCAATCTGTTCTCAAAATCTGTTTGCATGATGTTGTGTGTCATAGCATCTTTTCAGGGAAGCACTGAGTTACTTTTTTTAGGTATTGTGAGCTCAGGCCAGCCATGAAGTGGTTTTTGCCTGCTTTTCTAGATTTCTGTAATCTCTATCAACACGCCTTTCAGAACTAAATCACATTCTGGTTTATATACGAGAAAAAATATTTTTTAGTTTTGAACTGTTTAGGTTCCATTCCCACTGTACCCCACTGAAACAGTGAATTGTTCTGTTTTCTGTTGGTGGCTTTTTTTGATTAGTTTGTTTATTGCTTCCATAATCCCAAAGCATTCTGATGAATATCAGTATCCACTGCCATCTGTATTGTATGGAAGAAGCCGTTGAAACTTTAACTTCCGTCTTGTCATTTACCTAYTTGCCTCATTTTAATGCTCGAGCCTTGGACCTCTGCAAAGCTATGTTTGATTAAGAATTCTCTTATGAAGGATTTTTCCTTTAATTTATTGCTGTTTAATATTGTCTCAAAAAATGTTTCCTTAAATCTTGAATGTTGTTCTAACCAGTCTTCACCTGTCATTTAAATGTTTACAGGGTCAACACTTTTAACCTGTTTTGGGGCACTCTTGCACCAGGACACACTAAAATACATTAGTCTGACAGCATACAGCAAAACTTTTATACGTGTGTGTGTGTGTATGTATGTGTGTATATACACACACATATATTTGAAAGSCTTTTTCCCTGTTTGGTTTCCAGTTAGTAAAGATACTTCTGATTGTATTCATCAGCATCATTTTGAAAATAATTCTTTCCATTCTTATTTGTTGTAGGTCAAATAAAATAAAATCTATTCTTTGCCTTTTTTTACAGATTTACTTTGTATGAAACSGATGAGATGGTTCTAACTAAAGCCATAATATTGTTACATATGTAAGTGTATAACTTTTTGTACAGATGTTCTTATTGCAAAAAGCCCCATATAGTAATAAAACATTGAGCTAAAACAGTCACCTCTATCTCATTCCTGATAAATAAAATTCCCTTAGCTTTCAAGAGCTTAGTTTGTTTCCATTTTCAAGCTGTTAAAAGTCAGTAGGTATTTTAGCTGAAGTTCTTGTATCTTTCTCTGAAAGTGAAAGTTTGGAGTTGCTTAAACCCACAGGTTCAGCATAGAGGTTTTGCATTTTAAACTATAGTCTGAACCTTTGATTTTCCTGTGAAGTTTCAGAAATGAGCTCCATTCAGTCTCACAAACCAATTTTCGAATGGGATGTTTTAAGGTGTGRCCCATATACCAGAGGGAGATTATGCTACATACATGTGTTTGAGTGTGGCTGACCAGTGATGAAATGCAGTTGTGTCCTGGGGTCAAATAAGTTAACTTCTCACAAGAAAGAGGACTTAGAGTAGGCCATTGAGTTGAACTGTATAATTTGGGGGTGGGGGATGGKGTTAGGAGCCAGAGATGGACAAGATCTCTTATCCAGGATTTTGAGGGACTGTCGTCTTTTATTGAGAAGCACACGTTTGTAAAACAGTGTTTTCTGCATAATGTTTCAGTTCATATTCTGTGGTTTCTTAAATGAAGTTGTATTTCCTGTGGTAAAGGCAATACAGCAACCAGTTTAGGCAGCCCTAATAATAGTTTTCTGTTACATGTGTATGGTATTGTAAGGTTGACGTACTATAACATTACTGTTAATCTGTATTTCTATGTTTTTTTTTTTTAATCCTGTTGCTATTATGCTAGGATTTTAGTGCTTCTGGCTAGCTTACCAGCTTGTTTAGAATGGTCTTGGGAGTCTACAGGTTTTGAAAGAAGAATATTGTCTCATGATCTGCCTATTTATCCTGCTCAGTAGCAATTCAAGCATGTGCATGGAGAGGAGATGATCACCACAAGACACCGTAAGTATGACTTCAGTAGATTATAGACAGGAAATATGCAATAAAATAACTTGAGAAGGGGGGCTGTTTTCCCTGAAAACGTTTGTGTTTTTTTTTTTTTGTTTTTTTTTTTTTTTTTTTTTTTAATAATACAAGGCCATGGTTATTTTGCCAACGCGTAACTGAGGCTGTGAAGAAAACTTAAGGTCTAAGTGAAGTTTGCATTGGTAACAACATTTCTGTAACTGTTTTTGAGACTTTGGATTCACTTGCTCATTTCATGAATTGTCTAAAGGTAGTCTTTCTACCAAAACTACAAAGGAGGCATCTGGAAAACATGAACAGAATTTTCTGATGTTTTGCTCCTTTATAGTTGGGATAGAAATTCAAGTATGTTGATTCTTTGCTATCTATAAAATGAAGGCCCTTTGTTTCACAGTGTATGTTGTAAAACCCTGCTGTTTATAACATAGTCTCATGTTTTCTCCTTTTTGGCAGGTTGCGGTTTTTGTGGGCCTGTATTCTATTGCTCCTTTAAAATATTACTCACTTGCAGAATATCTTGGCTTTTACATCAAAGAGCAGAAAAAAAATTAGATAAMCACATGTGAGCAAAATCTGCCCAGAGTGTTGCAACCTGCTGCTTAGCTTTGGCATAGGTCAGCCAAAGAAGAAAAGTCATTTGGATTGCTTTTAAGCTTGTGCTTTTATACGTTGTGAACTTGGTAAAATACTGCATTTCTCACCTAAAAATACTGGTTTGATKTCACCTGAAATCCAGGGGCCTAATTCTGACTTTTTCTTCCTCTCTAGGGTACACCCCAAGTAGTAACACTGAAGACTTTAGACCAATAGTAATGTAAGTTCCATGAGTGTGTAGTTTAGGCAAATATGAGTTATGTCTATGTAACTCTGAGCAGGAATGGTTTCAGTCAGTCTTAGTATTTTTGTATTTGTGTATATAAATATATATGAGAGGGTGGGATCTCTTTAAACATACATCCATAAAAATGATTTTACCCACTCCTTCTCTCTCTCTCTCTCT
>NW_028186354.1:702627-755910 GCF_003343005.1 Rhea americana | reverse complement strand
TGATGACAGGAGAAGTATTTCCATCTACCATTTTTTTTTTTTTTAGTTTAAAATAGGTTGGATGAAGTTGAATTTCCTTTTGATGGCACATATTTGCCTTTCATCTGTATCAGGAAGAAAGCTAAACACTTGGCGTCGTATGAGTACTTACTTGTTTGTGCTTATCTTGCATTTGTTATGCTCAAGCCTCAAACAGAAATATAGTCTTCTGAAATGTCTGTAACATCTGGACCCTTCTGTCTTGAGGCTGACYTGTCTAAAATCTGGTGTGCCAAGCCTGAAATCATTATAGTTGATATCTAAATCTAAATTCATATCCGCCACGAGAAAGTTGTTTAAGGTTTCCCATGGAGACTGTTAAACTGTGCAGGGGTTTAGCAGGGCTGAATGCAGTGGCTTCCATGTCATCCAGCTGTGTTGCGCTTTGACTGCACYACTCCTCCCACCCCACCATGCACTCACTTTCCTATGTAGCATTCTGCTGCTCCTAAGAAAAAACTGCTGATTTGTATACAGGTGCTGTAAAGCCCTTTGGCAAAAATAAATTTAAACAGTTGAAGAACTGGCCCCTTGTTGAAAATAGTTTTAATAAAACATTGTTAATGGTTCATTCAGATAAATAATGTTGAACACGAAGAGTAAACCAAGAAAATGTTTCCTATTCACCCGTCAGACACTGAGCTTTCATTCAAGCTTCTCAGTAGATCTAGTTCTATTGGCTGTACTCTCTGTTCTCCATGCAAGTGTTTTGCACTCCAAAAAGGGTAAATGGCAATGTGCCACATACCACATATGAAAATTACAGTATTATAAAAGTGAGGGGAAAGGCACTTTGCACTGCTTTTACTTATCATTCAGTGCCAGCTGGCCATGTGGGATTGGAAAGGCTATTGGTTAGATTTTTATATTTAATCTTTGTTGCTCAGTAATAAATAACTGGCCTATCTTCTGTGGCACCTTTTATCCTAGGATTTTCAGCTATTTCAACTCTGCCCATGGATGGGAAGGGTTTAATTAAATAAGTAGATGTAGTGAAGCAAGCTAATACAATGCTGTTTTTTAGGTGGCTGTGCTGGTACACGTACAGATGCTTGTTCCAGTGAGTTTGTAGAATGTTCCTTGCAGTCTGTACCCCATTCTATTCATTAATCAACAAGGAGACGAACATATAAAACTTTACTTGTAGAAGTGCAGACGGCAGCTTTTGAAAAGAGAGAGGTTTTTTTGATGGCTCAGATTTTTTAGAACGGTTATCTCTGGTTTTTCATCACATTTAAGAATTGCCTGTTTGTCATCTTACGTTGGTACTTTTTGTTATTGTAGTAGTTGTAGGCTGTGATTGTAATGGTGATTTTTATTGTACTAGCTTACACAAACATCAGTAAGTGCTGAATGTCCAGGCTAAGAAATCAAATAATCGAGGCTAGGGAGAGAGAGGCAATTTTAAACCATCTCCCTCTCTATTTGGTTTCTGAAATCCTGTCTTGGTTAACTAGTTGTTTTGTGTAGTTGCTGAGTGCCAACTAACGGATATTTTCACCCTGTCCCTTCCCCTTTCTCTCTGATTACTTTCTATAGATACTGCTTCTCTTGTGTTTCTTTTTGTCTCATAGGAAGATAGCAAGCTTAAAATGATCTGCCATATCTTTTAAGATGTAGTAGCAGTGGAAAGCAATTTTATTTTTTAAGGCCCATATTTTCATAGTGCTTGAGAAATGGCCTGCCTAAGGGCTTGCAGTGTTATCACTGAATTCAGTGGGAGAAGTCCGCTGGTCCATCAGCCTAGCCACTTACAGTAGTTGCAAGTAACAGAGTACAGTTATTTTGTGTATTTACTTTGTGTAATAGGTGCCTGTATATCTATATAGGAAAAGAGAAGAGAAGCATGACAGTTTAGGGTGAAAAAACACCATACTCCTTGCTGTGTTGGGGGTAGAAGGAGAACATCCATGAYGCAGGCCAACTTAGACCAGAAGGAGACCAACTCCTTGATATCAAATGTGGTCGTTTGTCTAAAGCTCTGTGTAGGAGCAAAACTGTCAAGGAGAACTTTGAGAGACTTTCTTTCAGTGGTACCTGGTGATTGTGGTCATGCAGCCCAAAGTTGCTGCCCAGCTGTAGCCAGCCTGTAATACTTCAGGCAAAACTAACAACTGAAATAATGTATCTTCACCTCTCCTCACAACCAGAAGCCAAATTATACAGCATACAGCTAAAAAGAAACTTATTTTTGGGTTGTGTAGGGATCACAAACATTATAAAGAATGTCTACAATGTGATATATGTAATATTAATATAGCTCGATAACTGACAGTCAACGTGATTAAGTCTGTTTTGGGATATCAGTAATTTGGAGACCTGAAATAGGAACAATCATCTATGCAGTTGATTTCACTGTATTCTTTGCTGACTTGAATACTGTTTTGCTGTGATGAGAGTGGTACAATGTGGAGGAAAAGGCTTACTCTAAGACTATTTAAAATAGATTGTGTGTTTAAAGAAAAAATCATGTTGCGTCTTTAGGTGCATACTTGAAAAAACACATGCCTGGAAAGAATTTGAAAATAGAAAAAAATGAATTTTGAATCCTGGTTTCCATGGTTTTGTGGGAATCGATTATCAAACTTGTATGACATGATAAAACTAGATTTTTTTTTTTTAGCTTAGTGTTTTATTATTGTTTATGTAAAATACAGATGCTGTATCTTAGGGATAAAGAAAAAGATACTTGGTATGTAGCTTGTCTGAAAAAATAGTCGGACTTCTCCATTCTTATTCTGGAAAAGCATGAAAAAAATGTCTTATTTCTTACGTTTGTTCAGGTCTGCTTTTCAAGAAGTGATACAGTTGCATAAAGGAGGTTTCGTGGCTGCACTTCAATGTTGTGGCTTCTTTTTTGTGAAGATGCAAAAATAGACCAGCTCTGACAGACTAGTCTTTTGGCTAGTAATTACTGTCAAAAAACCAAGTGAGAACAGCAGGGTTTACTAAATAAAAATAGCATCTGTGGTTAGAGAAATGTTAAATGGTGCAGAAAGTGACTTCTGGAATCTGCATTCTCAGCACTTCTTTTTCTTTTTTCTTTTCTTCCCCCCCCCTTTTTTTTTAACACCCTATATCTTGCTGGATTTTACACTTCTGAGCTCTGGAAAGAACTGTGGAGTCAGGTAAGGTTTTTGTTTGCAAAAGACTTCACAATTAGGATGGCTAGTGTAAAAAGAGGTTAATATAACCAATCATGTCGAAACAGGCAAGAAGCAGAAGAGAGAAAAAGTAGAAAAAACATGAGGGCTGTAGTGTGAAGGCCTCTCTATGATTTTGTTCTTGCACTCAGATGTAGCACAAGACCACATGACTTATGGCAGGAAGTGAAGTATTTGGTGATATCTACTTGCTTGCATAGTTCATAAAAATAAGAAAACTGGGATAAATGGTATGTGATTGGTAACAATTAGAAGAAATCAGATGATGTACACCTAGTTGACAAATAGTTTACACCTGGTTGAATAGTCTGGAATAGAGTGGCACTTGGGAGATAATGCCTGGGCAGATTGTTTCTGACTGATGAGTATTAGTAATAACSTCTTGGAGTAGTCCTGAGCTGTGGAAAACTGTAATCAACATCAGTGACGAGCAGTGGAGCTTGAAGCTCCACTTGAAGCTTGGAGCTTGACATCCGTTCTAATTCCAGCTTCCCTTGGAGAGCTTTTGTGCTTCACCTTCTTGACTTTGGAGACTAAAAGCCATCAAAGACCTTGGCTATGAGAGTCACCAGTACAGCACCAGCTCCATAGTATCRTGTACCTAATACTTGACTAGTAAGTTTGATCTCTGGTTCATCTTTAGTAGTAGAACATAAAGGTTTGTTTGAGGTTTTGAGACTTGTCTGATGTTGCATTCCCTCAGAATATTCCCATCGGRGTAGTTTCCAGTTTTCTATTAAGAGCAGTTGCAGCAGGAGCTGATGGTAACAAACTGCTGTATTTTTCAGTACAGACATCTGCAAAGTCTTACCATTTCCTTTTCTTGGCACCTTCAATTCTATGCCTTTCTGTATATACTTGATCAGATCAACACCTGCATATTACTTAAATATAGGCATCCAGAAATGGAGCAGAGCTGTAACTGACTATTAGAGGGCTGAAAAGATGCATCAAAACTAAATCAAGGTCGTCACAAAAGCAGCTGAGACTGTTTTGTTTAGAAAAGGCAGCCAGAGAAAGGTACGAAGAGTAGTGCCTGTCTTCCTAACAGCCTTGCAGTATGAGAACAGGCCTGAGTTCTGTTCTGTGTTCCCGAGACAATTTGCTTAAAATTTTGTAGGAACAAAACCAAGAATCCCATAGTTAGCCCTTCTCAGAAAGTGTCCAGATGAGTCATTCTCTCCCTTGTTTTCAGTTTTTGACTTGGGTGTATTTTGTATTTGTGCAGTGAATCTGCTGCTGCCTGCAAAAGTGGTTTTGCCACTGGACTGCTATCTAAAAGTGCTGCATTTTTTTTTAATCTGTGTTACAAAAATGAACAGCAATCGTACTCTGGGCTTTCAAAGAACAGCTGAGGAGATGCAGGGTGCCAGTGTTCTAGATAGAGGAAGGAATTCGGATGCACTGCTGTGATATATATTTTCTGCTATGTTCATTGGCTGCCTCATGCCAGCCACTTTGGAGAGCTTTATTGGATGCTTGCTTCTCCCTAGACATTGCCTAGGACAACTTGCTACTTAACTCTGGTATTTGGATTCCATTCTGGGAACAAGAGCCTGGAAAATCATCATCTGTGCATGAAAGATGCATCAGTGTGCATTACACACGGACTGAAGTTCTTTATTGAATCCAGCATTATCAAAAGAAGATCCATAGTAAACTATGTATACAGTGAAATGATCTGGGACAACTTTAAAGTGGCTATTTAAGGCAGATTGTCTGTTGGATTCAGTCCTTAGTGAAGGTTTCATGGTATAGCGTTTTGTCCATCTGTTCTGTGATTCTTATGTTAAGAGAGAAGCTAAAATAAATTTGGAATTTGTTCCTGTTCCTTGCCACTTGTCTAAGAATATCTACAAAAGAAAGTGAAGTCAACCTGCATGACTTCCGTGGGAATRTCGTGCATTGGCATGCCTTTATTTCCAGTTAAATTTAACAGCTGGGTTTCTTTCTCCTCATGCTGTCTTTCCTATTCCTTTCATTGCCAATCCAAAACAAAGGCTTAATTATAAGCATTTGCTGGGAAACCACAAAAATTAAAGGAATTGCTTGGATTTGGCAGCATTTTCCACGTGTTACTGCTAGCAGTAATGGTAACTCTTTCAACTTGCTCTTATTTTTGGTGTTATTTCAGGATGAAACTGTTGAGCTTCTCATCTCCTTTCCAAGAGTGTTCTGGGTTAATGAGAGCATTTCCACAGAAAGCAATGTTACTATGCAGGTTATGAGATTATGGCTGAGAGATGTTAGTTTAAAAAATATGGACAGAGATGTTTCTATCATTAAAAAAARTATTCTAAGCTGCACAGATGCAAAGCTGGGTCAGTTTTAAGATTCATGGTTAAAAAGTTTAAGATTATACCCTTCCCTCCTCCTCACCCCCCCCCCAAGCTGAAAGGATAGCACAGCTTTCRTTGTAGTCCAGTTGATAAATGTTTTTGCTTCTTTTTTTTTCTACTTAAGAAAAATGGATTTTTTAAGAAGGATATGCAAGTACTGTATCACTTCTGTTTGTGTAGACTTGATTTATTGAATTAGTTTGTGCAGTGATCRTATGGTCCAGAGTAGACTCTGCTTAGTTGTTATCATTTATGCTTCTGTTTCCTTCAAGAGGCTTTTTTTTTTTTTGACAAATTGCTAACAAAATCTATTATTTGATAGGAATTTTGAGTACTTTGCTTGATTGCAGGAAGGAATAGTAATAAAAAYAATAGGAGTACTCCTATCATGTAAACCTAAAAATTGGAGAGCTAGATGAGTATCTTGTTCTTCCTGTGAAAGTGGTGCCTGTTGATATGTTGATATTAACAGTTATGTTAYATTTAAATATTTTAATTAATAGTTTAAATAGATGTAGTGTCTTTCATGCCAGTGTACTCCACAAAGTAAAGTATGAATCAACAATGCTCGATGAGGCACTCGAATGCTATGGTGATGTCTCCACATGAGGTAGTGAAAGCAAATGAAATTTCTTCAAAAAACTCTCCTGCCATGGAGTTTGTATTCTCTGGGTGTATCTGTTTTACTTGTCTAGATGACTAAGATGATTTGTCTAGATTTCTGCATTTAATATGTAATGTGCTACGTAGAATGTCAGGGCATGTTGCTGTATTGTCTTAGGGAGAGGTCTCATTATAGTACATATAAAGTATACTACAAAGTGAAGATTGACAAGACTTTCTCTGAAGTGCAGAGGAGCTCACTTCTAGGTTTAGACTCCTGAGATTCAAAGATCATGGGGTGTAATGGAACAATATAGAACAATATAGAATCATCCCTTTTTTTTCCTCCAGAGCACAACTGATGGCTCAGTGTACTGTTTGAGGTTTACACAAATTCACTGGGGCACTGGTACTTTGTTTTGGGAGAAGCATCACTGCTGGAAGGGATCAGTGTCAAGATTTCACCTAGAATCTGTGACCAAAAGAAGAAACACATCAAGATTCATGGGCATCGTCCAAGTCACAGCTACATGCTTTAATCCTGCCTTGCCTGTCTGTGATAGCGATGAAAGATAAATTGGAGTCTCCTGTAAATTCTGACTTGACTTGAGTTATTCCCTGCTCCAGTAACTTGGAGAGAAGAACAGACAGCTGAACTAGTGTAAAGTTGATCTCCAAGGATATTATGGGCTCGATCCAGTTGCATAAACATCCACGTCAGTGCCATATGAGCAGCAGTGAGGTATATTGTCTGGTCTCTAGATGCCAGTTCAGAAGGGCATGAGTCTCCCGAATGTCAAATGACTTGGATTTCATGGGCATCTCAAATTGCACTAAGGGTTTATGACTAAATTATGCTATACAGGGTTCTTGCAAGCAATATGCCTTATCAAGAATGTTGTTTGGGTAGAATACAAGAGATTTGCTGTGTTTCTTTTACCTGAGCGCAGGCTCAGGAATGAGTAATACAGAACACTGCAGGAGAGTGTACGAGATGGTTTGTGCTGCAGGCATGTTGCCAAACACAGGTGTCCCGTATGACTTGTCCTTGGATCTGTGCTCAAGTAAATTTAAGGTGTCATGGCAGTCTGTAATGGCTCTCACCAAAAAGCATTATAGATAGATCCATACAGTATTTAAATACTTAAGACTAAAATAGAGATCCARTGCTATTCTTTTCTTCTAAAATTGCCACTTGCTAAGGTGTGTTATGTTTTACAGCAAGCCCCTTTTTTCTCCTATCATGAACCTTCAGAAGGCAGATAACAGAATTTTCTACAAATATTGAGGTTAATTCGACATTGTCTTGCCATCAGTCAGTAATGAATTGTATATTAGTTAATATTCCTTAACTCTGTAAGGTTGTTTTCCCTTAGTAAGCAGGAATGGTGGGGTTTTTTTCCAAATTTTTTTTTCTTTTTTTACTGGTAGAAATATAGTAGGAAGTTGCAGTCTCTCTCCAGTGAAATAATTAGACCAGTTATAAGAATAATCCTTGAAACTGGCCTCAGCAATCTAKTCTCAGTCAGCAGAAGCAGTTCTCTAAAGCATTCACTTCCCTTCAGGTGGATAGCGGTCTTGACTTCTGTCTGCAGAACTAATGGAATATTGAAGCCTTCCATGTGTTTTTAGCATTGCATGCAGGACTTGTATTTCTTGATGTGTGGAGGTTTTGTTTGTTTAAGTTGAATTTGTCTAGACTCATATTGTAGACACTGGCTGCACTTGTGCGCTGCTCTGCTAGATTAAAAAAATAGCTAAATTAGATAAGTTTTTCCTATAAAGGTACTAGCAGACACTGATCAGACCATTTCTATTTTTTTTTTCAGTGAGATAAACAGATTGAGATCCTTATGTTTCTTCAGCTTAGGCAGGATTTTCATTTCTTGAGTATCTTTTTTCTTATCTGTTTCTATGACATCCTTTGCAATATGGCAGGATGAAATGCAAGAAAAGTATGCTGAAGCAGTGAAGAGGAGGAAGGGCTAGAAGCACAAATTAAATTGAAATTAGTGGAATGTGAATGACTGGAGAACACAGTCTGTTGTGCCTCAGCTATTGTATCTATTCTGAAATTAAATTTAATTGGTTTTGAATTAGACAAATTTCACATTAACATTCTGTACCTTAGTGGAATTTATGGTCCTGTCCAGCTAAAGAATTTTGTACTTCATCCTCACTTAAGTACTCTTTCACTTCAGAATCTGTGTAAAAATACAATGCTAAAAATGTTGCTCTGCCAAATGTGCATAGTGCTGCATGATAGAAGCAGCTGAGTGTATCATAGAAGTAACAGCTTTGAGGTTTCTTTTCTGYTCATCTTCAACTATAAATCTGCTGTTTTTTTCAACACATTCCATTTGTGAGTAGCACTAAGTTGCAGTGGGATCCATTCTACCTTCTCCTACTCACTAGTGGAGACACTGTTGTGTTTCGAGTTATGGAAGAAAGAGGAAATGGTCTTCCTTGTGCTCCTTATTTTTCTCTGGTTCTATGCTGGCTGGTGACATGAAGTGAGAGAAGGCTGCTGAGAGGCGCTCCCTTCAGCAGTGGTGTCTACAACAGGAAGTTTCTGCACTGCCACAGGTGTAGTGTTGCTTGTAATACGCGTTCTCTGGCCCTTAGCATTTCGGAGCATCAGCAATATTTCCATAGGCATCAAATGCAGAAAGCAGGTGTGATCCAGGGAATTCTCTCTTACTGTAATGAGACTTCACTTCTGTTACTTCATTTTATCTTACAGGTAATGCTAGATTTCTAAATGCTAGCTTCAGTCTTGATGAATCTTGTCTCCTTAGTTCTAGCACAGGTTTTCGTTGACCAATCTTGTTGATCGTGGCTGACACAAAATAAAACACTCCATGTTGCTGTTAATTATGTGAACATTCTCTTCCCAAATTGGAACAAAAACACCTCTGAAACCACATAGCTGGAAGAAATTCATGGACACAGTCAGCTGACTGTGATATAGTAAATGCATCACRTGCTGCTAGTTCTGAAATTCTGTCATTTCTGTCTCAGTTGTAACTTCAATTTTCTCATAGAAACAGAGGCTTACCTATGTGCAAGAAATGTGGAATCAGGTCTTAGTAAGTGCRAAGTATCAACCAGTGAGATTTAACAAAATGAGTGAGTTGCCCATACCATTATCCAGGAAATTAGTTCAAAAAATAAAGCAAAAAAAAACCTCTCAAGTGAGCAGTTAGCCAACAAAAACTCTCTTAGGAAATGGCAGTATATTGGAACCTTTTGAAGTTATCCCAGAATCACACAGAGATTTCAGTAGCAGAGAAGGTTCAAGTACCTGGTAATAGGTCACTMGAATCAATGTAATTCACCAAATCTAGATGTTTGTTTCATTAGCATTTTCATAGATTTGAACAAATTTGAATACAGAGATGTTTAGCAGAGAGCACTATTGAGCCCAACTCTCCTATATCTTGTCTTGGCAACTTATTATTGCTATGGTAACATGGGCAAGGCTTTTACTGTCAGTCAAGCTCAAGATAGAAATCTATTCTTTTGAAACATATACTAGGACCACAACTTATTAAAATCATCAATATTTATACAGTATATAACATCTTCAGATTGGACACCATCTGTCACAGTCTGATTTGATTTAATGGYTGTAGCAGAGTGAACTGACAGTGTAAAAATTTTCACAGGTCAGCTGTAAGCGTATTATAATTTTCAAGTAAAAATGTGAAGTGTTGTAAATAGTGATTGTGCTCCCATGTTTTTAAGAGTACRTGCTTCTTGTTAAGAGGAGGGGGTGATCTCTGTTTGTTTCCTGAAGTGAGTTTAAGTTCTGTTTACTGCACTATTGTACTAGAATCATTTATAACTGAATCCTCAATATATCCTTTATGTATCTCTGCAGGGAAAATTGAGCATGCAGTCATCCAGTGTGGAAGAATTATTGAATACAGGAAATGATAATTTTAAAAATTAAATTATATTTGAGGAGTTCTTAACTACTACTTTTTACCTTCAAATGCGGACTTAAAATTATTTTTTTCCTCTTCTGCAGTATGCATTCAGTGTATAGCACATTTTACATCTTATGTRATTTGTAATGTCATCAAGATAATACAGCGCACACAAGTTCATTCAAAGATATTAGTATATTTTGGTGTRTATATATTTGCTAGAGTTCGGCTGGAGATATAGCACTTGACAGTAGATAGGCTAGTGAAAGGAAGTACTTGTCTTGAAAATGATAATGGTATGGTATGCTAAAATCTTTAACTTGGTATTTTATAGTTGAATAAAATATTTTTTGACAAAAAATGCAGCAACTGAAGTTACATATGAAATAGCCATTTCATRTCTGGTAAGAAGATCCTAATTTTCACTTTGCTGTAAGTTACTCATTCAATTCATTCCATTTGTTGAAGGAAGTACTTAGTCTTTTTTTTTTTCCTGAGACAGTGCCCAGTGATGTATGTGTGCATCCTTCTACTGACATTCATTAGCTTTGGATTAGGACTTTTTTTTTCTGTAATTACGGTGAGTGTAATGCTGGAACATTCCTACTCTGTATGTTTGTGTGTGTACATGCTTGCAAACATTTCTCCTGTGTTAGTGCTTATCTTCTCAGTGTTTAATGTAACTCTGCTAAGATTTGTTTCGTGCTTTATAATAATTTGATTTGGAAGTAACTGGTAGCRAATAGCTCAGTTTGACTTGAAGAACCATTTTGTTGGAAAGTGCTCTTTGCCGCTACCAGTTGCAAAATGAAATTTTCAACTTCTAAAATAATAATTTCTCCAAAATATTGGAGTAATTGCCTGATTTTGCAGTTGTCAGTGTAACTCCTCAGGTCAGTTACTGTGAATCAGTCACTGCCTTTTACAAATTTGTCTGGTGGATCTATTATGCTGATTCACTGTCTCTTTCAATTAGAACCTCCCTGTTGAAAAATGAAATCAAGTGGACTTGTCCGACAGCCGTGGCCTTCCCTGCTGTATTTTTGCCCATTCTCAGTTACCAGCTTTTGTCTCTGGTTACTCTCTAATTACAGCAGCTCTGTTAGTTATACTGTGTGATATGAATAACCTGACTGTTCCACAGTACATTGACTTTTTGATAACAGTTAACCAGAAAGCTGACATCATGCCAGTCATGCTGCCATGGTTGCCACCTCAATTTAGTTCCTTCAGATTTGTCCRTCTGCATAATGGTATGAAAGATAGGTTGAGATTAAAATCTGTTCTTCTTTACAGTATGATGATTAAGAGATAAGAAAAGGCTGGGGAGGGGGATGGAAAGGAGGGTAAAGAGTTATTTGCACCTTTTTCCGGGAGCCTCTCTCAGCCATTAGTATAATGATCATGTGGAAAAGGCCGTAGCTTTAAAGGCCTTCTGATGAAGATAAGAGCAAAATCCAAAACTGTTCTTTCTATTGCCTGAGATAAAGTCCAGGTCAGCCTTCAATAATTTTTCTTGGGAATGAAATTGAATAAATTAAATGAAGAAAGTTCAAATTCTTTTGATTATTTTAAATTTGGTTGAGAAGTCCAGTACACTGGAGACTTACAATGCAGGCATGTCAGAGCTGCACAGAAATGGTTCATATTCCCAGTCCCCAAGCCTGAAAAGTAACTTTGGAATGAAGGAATTCTTAAGTTGGTCTACAGTGAGCACATGTGTTGGGAGAGGAGCCATGGCTTAGTGAATCTGGGTTCCACGATCTGTCGATAYTGCATCATATTACTTATATATTAAACTTCACTATGTGATGTTACATCAGACTACAGTCATAGAAAACAATGACTGAAAGTGATCTTGAGGAATCACGTAGTTCTAGTTTCTGTACTGAGTTGGATGGAAGAATTTGTCCCAGTGATTGGCTTGTCATTTTATCCCTTAGAACAYTGAGACACTTGCTCGTTAGGATTTTATTTTAATTGCCTTAATTAAATGTGATCTGTTTGGCCAGTGAGAAGAGTGTGAACTACAGGAGGCAGATAGAAGCTCCTGAATCACCACAGCCCAGTGTACTAAGGCATCGCCAATTTCAGATTACTTTAATATGCCAGACTGCAATCTCTGGCAGTTGAAGAGCTGCTGCATTCAGCCATCTATGCAGCAGAGACAGCAGGCTCTAGGAGGAATGCCATAAACTGCTTGAGCAATTCTAGTTTAGTCCTGGACTTCATGTGGGTTAACGCAGTCACTCTTCCACTTATGGCAGAGSTGGTACTTTAGTAGCTACTGGTCCCCTGGTAGCACCATTTCAGAAGAATATGAAATCTGTTAATGGTGCGCACAAAGCCACAGCTGCTTTCCTCTGTCTGTTAAAAGCAGTGCTTAATTTTTATAAAGGGTGAGTCATTTGCCTACATTTATCATTCATAACTTTTGTTAGTATTTTTAACTGAACAGAATCAGCAAACAAGGAATTGGAAATGCAGGTGGATCAGAATCTCAATTTAACATTGTTATTTCATGTTTGATGGGTGCTCTCTTATTGTTTGCTTAAACACAGGAGTGAATATGTGCAAATCCTGACATAWTTGTTTTCTGAACCTCAGTGCTCCCAATCTGTCCGATCAAAGTAGGTCACAGAGGTACAGTCTACTGTTCATCTCCTGGGCTACAAATTGTATGTGCTTATTTGGGAATTAGTTTGTAATAAAATGAGGAAATCGTATATGAAGAAGGACTAATGTTCATGAGTGCTTTAGAAGTACAAAGAGGGGTATAAGAGCTTAACTGGAATGAACTTAACTGGCTTCTGGTGACCTTTCTAGGTATCCTCATGTCGTAAACATCTGCTTTGGTCCAGTTAATATTGTATTGAGCCTATATCCTCTTCTACTCTTGCCTATCACGGAGAGCTGTTAAGATCAGGGTAGCCATTCTGGGAAATGGGTGCCAATGGAACCCAGCCTAAAAACATCTCTTTAAATTGTTTCACTCAAATTATCTGCACTGTGTCAGGCCATTGCAGTGTTAATCCAAGGTTTTGTTCCAGGCCAGAACACATTTTATGGTATTTTTGTGCATCTTGGCCCAGACAGTAATCTAAATACAGTAATCCACAAAAAGTGAATTGTAATCACTACAGACRAGTGTAAAGTGAAATGCTGGTATTGCTTTTCTGGCTCTAGGAAGGAGCACCCCTTTATCAGAAAAAGCAGCATCTGAAAAGAGGCTATTTTCCATTAACTCCGTTGTTCAAAAGACAAATCCCCTAATTATGTCTCTGTCAACCTCTGTAAGAGTTTAAGCCTTTTGTTATTTCTTTCCTTTCCCCTTCCCCTCCCAGTTTCATATTTGTGTCAGAAATGTCATTTCCCCATTCCTCTCTTTTCTGCACCAATGAGTAGCTGCTAATGCCATTTTCATCTGTATTGAAAATGTTTACTGATTCATTCAATGTTTTTTCCTCCAGGAAAACTATCTCTGTAACTGTGTAACCTAAAATGTTCAGGATACATTTATAATGTGTAGATGGACCACAATGTTAATTATTGCCCCCAATCAGGAATAACCCCCCTATATATAGATAGATAGATAGATAGATAGATGTATATAAAAAAGTATGTGTGTGGTTGTGTAGTTGCCAAAGTGTAACATTTCTCCAAATGTTGAAGAGCAACAGTCTTGTTTTTTCACAGTAAACAGCCCCCTCCCCAAATAAGGATAATACATTGACTTTATTCACCCAAGTAGCTTCATTCTGGAATTTTGCCTAACTTCAGTGGTTTTCCTAGAATCTTGTTAAAGAAGACTGTAAGCACAAAAGAATTAATGTTTTAGGCTATTCTCTTGTGATATTCTGTAGAATCTGGAATGGGTGGAACTCTTCTCAGTGTTATATCCATCCTCTATGCTGGAAGTGGAGGTAGTTCTTTTAGTGCAAACATGATATACAGTAGCAAAAAATACTGCCTAAGAGGCCTATAGAAGAAAGATATGATATGAGAAAAAGAATATAGTTCTGGGGACCATCAGAAAAAGAAGTTTTTAACGGTAGCATGAAGCTTGCCTGTTTGATTTTTTTTTTGTTGTTTTGACAGTCTTGTGATGAGGGGTTTTTTTTGTGTAACTTGYAATTACTGCTAATTGTTGCTACTGCTACTCTTCTAGCTATCAGTTAAAAATTGTCCTTTAATCTCTCCCAGAAAAAAAGATTAAACTGCAGATTGCTGAAGCCTGTGTGTTCAGATATGCCATGGTTACTGAGACCTAGAGCTGTCTGAAATACTGATTATGTCAGCTCTGCAGGTCTTGCAGGTTACTGTGGAAGTTTTAACACTGCTGGTCTTTGTACCTCCTCAGGGCCTTGGTGGCATTGGTAAGGCATTCTCTGGGCGCATGATGTACCTGTGCACGCTTCTTCGTTATGCCACAGACAATCTTCTCCCGGGATGTAAGGTAAGACCTGGAGGGACTTTTCATAGTGACTGTTAGTCTGTAGTGGAGCCATTAAGTAAAAAACTAGAACATCATCAGTGTACAAAAGCAGTGGGTTTTTTATTTTGTTTTTTGGAAATAAATGTGTTTGTGTGTATGTATGTGGGAATGATACACAGAATGATATAGTAGGGTTAGAGGAAGAACGGATAGCTCAGGGACCAGACATAGTCAATGACTTGGCTTCACCCATGGTTACGCTATTAATTTTAAGTGTTTGTCAGTGACAACACGTGTTACTGTATGGTCTGCTAAAGACACTTGGATGGCCCTCAGAAAAGCAAAGAATACGCAACCTGAATTACGTGAAATCTGTGACATCAGTCCTGGGTCATGCAGGACTGCGTTTGGTTTTGGCCGTAGAAAAGCCTGTGGAATATTCAGACCAGTAGTGGGAGAGCTGCTTTGAGTTCCTTGGAGCTCTGTTGGACAAATATATTCTGAATTAAATATTTTGTGCTGCAACAAACATTCTAGGAAGATGGAATTTCAGTGTAATCTTTCTAACCAGATCTTACCCAGCTATAAATCTCATGGAAGCCTGGCCTAGTGTAATAGGCCTGCAGGCATACTTTCTTTGCTGTTAAATATCAGAAGAGGAAAGACATCCTGTGGTTTGTAATAAATGGAAGAAAAGGTTCCTGGGTGAGGAGATTAGTTCTCAAGCACAAAATGGTAGGTTGTTGATGCTAATATTTTGACCAACCTGCTTTTGCAGGGTGGAGTGATGAATATTGACTGCTTTTTAAAAAACAGAGAAACAGAGAGGCAAGTTAGTGAAGTAAGCTGCTAACTGAAGCAGGACAGCTCTGCATAAGACTTCAGCTAGAAGACACTAGGAGCCACCAGCAATTCCATTGGTTCTGTCAATTTAAAACACCATAGTACCCCTGTGTTGTGGGACCTTCCATAATTGMTAGGTTGTTAGACTTGGGACTCTGGGCATTTCAGTAGTGGGCACAGAATGCTGGCAATGGGGAGATCTGCAGTCATCTTCCGGTATTCTAAGGGACATGATTCTCAGAGGGGTGTTACTTGCCCACATGTGTTTTGAGTAGCTATGAAGGAGGGGAAATCTGTTCTGATCTTTTCCTGCTTGAGCAAAAAACGTAAATTTATTTCAAATATTTGCCTTTCTTAATGGTGATGGGCATTTGTGTGTGTGTGTGTGTGTGTGTGTGTGTGTGTGTATATATAGGAGCATAAGCAAACAAAAGGGCAGATCTGCACTGAGTTGATTTCCTACCCCCCCACCCCCCCATTACTACATCCTCCCTGTACTGCCTAGCTCCCTGATGTTGCAGATACCAGAGCTGCTGCTGCTGGTAAGTGTTACAGAAGGCTATTCAGCTTCCCTTTGCAGTCTGTTCTGTCCCCTGATTCACTAGGAGATACGGTAGCTGTGGCTGCAGATTAGGCTTTTCTCTTCTCTCCCTCCTCTTCTCGCCCCCCCCCCCTTGAGACCTCTGTGTGCTTTGACGTCATGTGTGCTCCTTTCAGTTGCCATAGCAGCCCCATTCCCCAAGCTCTCTGCCTGTCTCCTCTGGTAGGTTCCACAATGGTACAGCCAGCATCACGCTGCACAATGGTTTCCAGGCAGTGAAAGACCGTGATTCAGCAAGCCACTCTCTTTTTTTTCCTCTCTTTTATTTCRTGATTATCAGACGTTTTGCCTCCCCTTTTTCCATTCGGCTTTACATGCTCCCGCAGGCTTTTATTTAGTTTTTTTAAAGAAAAAAATTGTTTTTCCTTGAATTCTACTGTTTTTTTTTAATTGTCATTATTAATAGCCCATCTTTTCCTCGGCAGTGTTTGGAATGTGATTTAAAAATACCACTTAAAATCGCAGTTTGGGGGAAAGGTTGCTGGACAAGGAGAATAGTTCGCAAGCACGGAATGGTAGGTTGTTGATGCTAATATTCTATGACTAACCTGCTTTTGCAGGGTGGGGTGATGAATATAGATTGCTGCTTAAAAATGAGGGAGGGGGAGTGGGACAGAGAGGCAGGTTAATGAAGTAAACTGCTAACTGAAACAAGAAGGCTGCAGTAGCTCATTTTGTGTCTGGAGGACCATCATTTTCCTGTGTTTGGGTGTGTATGAGCTTGTCTGTTTGGGCACTTCAGGTGACCAGTGGTTGTGAGAGTGGTGCAGAAGCACAGCATGGACAGGAGTGATAGCGCTTTACCAGCTGGCTCATGTAAACAGTAGTGTTTTACTCAGCCTCATCACCTCTAAYGCAACTTGTGGGGCTTTGTGGGGACAGAGGAGTCTTGACTTGCAATTCGGTGGAAATGAGTACATTATGTGGGTTATATAGTCTGTATAGAGCCATATAACATTGAATTAGTAAAAAAATACAAAGCAAGAAAGGGTAATGATAAGCAGCTTTAAGATCTAGAGGACAGAAGTCTTGGCCTTTAGCAAAGGGGCTGAATTTAAACAGGAAAAGATAGATGTGTGTTTGGGGGGGGAAGAGAGTGTTTGAAAAACTATGCTGATGGGCTGAATGTGGGTGTTGGGGGGGGGCTGTTAAAATGGTTTCTTAAGGTAGGCATCACTCTACTGCATGATTCCTAGATGCAAGTGAAGAAAAATGCACTGCATTTTATGGAACCACCAAGAGTTTATAGGAAAAGTGTTTATAGCACACAACAGGGCAGTTATTTTACAAAAGAAAATTCAACGATTTGTAGACACTGCAGTGAAATCAATGTTGCTTTGCAGGAAAATCATCTGGCAGAAAAGCTATTGCCATAGGAAGAAATATTTGTCCTTTTCTGCAGAAAGGCCTCATTAGAAATAATGCAAATTTCACTTGGATAATGAAGTGTTACAGCATTGCTTAATAAGCARGCTGTGCTACCAGTGGACCACAGCGAGCATGTTCCATGACATTCACATCTTGAGTGACTGTAAGCTTGTTTACATGGRTTCTTTTTGCTGCATAGCTTCACAATATCCTCAATGCAGGCTTCCACTGCTCTGATACGTTCAGTCTGAGTTTTGCAAGAGACCTGTTTAAAGACCAACCAATATTATGTGAAAATATATACTTTGAAAAGGGAAATGAAGACWTAGGGTGGGTGGCAATTTTTGAGAGGAAAATGTAATCTGATACGTTGCATATAATCAGGAGAAGTGGGGAGTGTGTGTGTGTGTGGGGGGGGTGTCATTCTCTTCTCCTTCCTCCCCCTGCGTACCTCCCCCCCCAAAAAAAATATCGGCTTGCTGGAGGACACAGAGCTTATCATGCAAGTTGGCTTTGAAAAAAGAGAAAGGCTAAGATATAGCAGCATGGTCTTGTGCATTGCATGGGGTTGTTTCTTTGCTCAAATGTAAATTACCTGTGGTTAGCTTACCTTGGGGACTGTGAAGAGTGCCAGACCTCTTATCTTCTAACCTTATTTCAGAACATTACTCCATAACCACTGACCAGGACTACCAAGGAGTGAAGTGTTCTCTTCTCTGGGGTTCCTACTGTATGCCCATGCTTCCTACTTGAAAAGGAGGCATAAAATACCTTTTTCTCCTGGCTACACTAAATGACTTTTTCTTCTGGGGACAAAGATATGAATGACAAAGGTGATTTAACTCGACCATTAAACAATATTTTCTCTCCCTGACTCTCAGTAGCATGCATTCTTGCACATTGTTCTACTCTAGTGTTTCAGAGCATGCATAATTTGTCAGGGTCTTGTTGTTATTACGGTTTTGTTGRGGAACTTTAAGATTGCAGAGATGTTTCTAAAGGGGGTAAAGGCAAAARTCACTTAATGTGAAAAACTAGTTGCCCTCAGCTACCTGTCTGCCTCCGGAATAACAGAAAACGTCCTTCTCATTGTTAGAAACCTCCCTGTATGCTAGAAGGGGATTTTTATGAGCGGACCTCGGGGATTTTTTTTTTTCTTCTGTGAATTCTTGACAAGTCTGCAATATTATTTAGAGACTTAATAATGCTGGATCAATATATGTAAGGCAAAATATCTTCCAAAGGTGTTACAATACGAGATCTGGCTTTTAAAAACAATGAGAGCGCTACCAGAATTTCCCTACAATGGTATTTGAGATGTTGTAAGGTCCAGTCCTGGAGTGCAGTCTGTTGCAAAGCTCATGCAATTTAAGGGAGAGCTAAAGCAGGCTCAAAGGAGTAGGATATTAGCGTTATTCTTGCACACAACCTTATATCTTTATTAAGGTKTGGAAGGCAGAATAAAATGAATTCAGAGAAAGATCCTCAGCTTGAAAATTCTGAATCTCTTAAACTATAGTTCAATACAAACTACGCAATTTCTTGGATAGTGCTTGAGCAACAGAAAATGTCACCTTGTTGGTAAGTTTACAGAATGAAGCAAGTCTTTAATGTGCTTATTATGGCAAGCATTCTGTAGACATAGAGCCTTTAATTTCTCTGGTTTCGTTTTGAGCTCATAATAGCCCTACCAGAAATTATGACTTAAAAGTGCAATGATTGCAGTGTTAACCATAGCTGTTGCTCTGTTATGTCCTTAGGAGAAAAGGAGAGACCTCATTGGACTGCAACACCAAATGAAAATATGAGCTGGCTTCCTACATTCATGTTCTGCTAGCCTTTTTCTGTGATTCTTGTAAGATCACTTTTGAAGCAGGCCACCTGCAAGAAAAATGAACTCTCAGAAAGSGCAACAGTTTATAACAAAAAAAAAATGTTGGCTTTTGCTGTGAGTTCTTTCCCTTTTTCTTGCAGCACTGTCTGTGGAGACAGACATATGGAAAAGTCTCTCAGAGAAACAAAGTATCTTTTGTGCTCCAGAAACCTTTTTGCTGAAAACTGAAAGCAAAGTGCAACTTTGTTAGTGTGGAATATCAGGTGTTGGGGTTGTGTTTCCTTTCTTTTGTACTGTGATAATGAGATTCGAGTATAGATCAAAGCAACACAGAGGATAGGACAGAATTTAGTTGTCCCCAGTCCACTGGTTTCAGCAGCTTACAATTTATCAATCCATTCTCCATGTGTTGTGATCCTGTGGTTTCTGAGGAGCAGTTTTGTCTAATTCTCTTAAGCAAGCAGGAGGTAAACTTCAGTCTTGTTTTGTTTTCATTTAATTTTACTATGTAGTGTTATTTCTAATAAAGGATTTTGCACACACACTTATTGGTGGCAGTGAAGTGTACCTCTCGGAAAGGGATGTGAAGGTCATGAGCGTGTCCGTATCTTGGGATGCCCCAGACAATGCCTAGAGCATAGCACAGAGTCACAACACCTGTCACAAGTAGAAAGAGAAAAAGCAGCTATTGTATTTCTATACTTTCAGACTTCTCTCCAAGGGGAAAAAAAGGGGGGTGGTTGCATTAGTACAAACCCTTCCTGACATCACAGTGATAACATTGARGGGGGAAATTTCATGCTATTTAAGTCTTAGGTAGTTACTTTGCACTGTGGCTGGCCTGCCGAAGTCCTGTTACAGCATTGTCTCAAGTCTTTTGTATTTGAGTGAACGGTAAAGGTAGATGGCTCAGAAGAGTGAAATACTAATTCCAGTCGAGTCAATGGCTGTTTCACGAGGGTTTCACACTAGAAAATCAGATCTTTGGGGTAGTTACGGACAACTGTTTTCCATGGGACTTCAGGGAGCTTGAGTGTTTGCAAATCTTGGCTCAGATCAGTGAAATGTCRTGGACCCTCTCTCATTGAACAGTTCTTTCTGCATAAAGATTTTTAATCTTCTAGTCTTACTACGAAGTTTCACAGTTCAGTTCTTTGAATTGTCTGAAAATGTTGCCTGCAGAACTGCATCTGCCTTCCACTTAAAATTAGCCACCAATTTTATGTACTTGGAGTGTTTGTTCAGTGACTGGAAACCAAAATGGTGCCAGTAATTGGGAAATGGTAGGTATATTACCAGTTTTCAAGAACAGCTACAGAGATGGCTGTGCATTCCTTATCTTTCTCCTTTTATTCGCTGTTATATCGTCACAAGTCTTTCCATTTATTGTTTACCGTAGCTTTTCAGATAACCTGTGAGTTTCTTAACTGCAAGTGCTTTGTCATTTACATGTACTTTGTGTGTGTGCATTGGGGGTGCTGATCTTTTTAGAGGATGCTAATTTGATAAGCACAGTAATCCACAGGCCTTTTTTATACCTATCTGCATTGTTTCTCACAAGGTTTTTAAAGATGTTCATAGCATTTGTGTGGCCAACTCACATGTGCACAAGTCTTGCAACTTTTAAACTAAAACCCCAGGTACTAGAGATTTGTGACTGTATGTGAATCTCAGCTTGTTTTAGTGAAAGTTTCCAATCTTGATTTCCTGTCTCCCCATACCCCCCCCCCAACCCGCTACTTTCCATTTAAACAACACTTATTTTCTATCTTTAGCCTTTCTTCTTTTCATGAAAGGGAGGAAACTAATGACTTGAACAGATACTGYCTCCAACTGAAAATCAGAGAAAATCTTTAGCTTCTTTTATATGATGTGCTAATATTGACATTTCAGATTRGCTTACTTTTATGAAATTATTCTGTGCATATTTACCTTTAAGGACTATAAACCAAGTATTGTTTTTGTTTTTTCTGTTTTGTGTTTAGGGCTAGCATTAGAAACCTGCACCTGCAGCAGGCCAGATTCAAATATCAGCGATGGCAAACCATGCATGAAGCTGACCTCTTTGAACCATTTTCTGTAGACAAGATATAGCACATGCTGTGGTGAGTCAACAGTGGCTTGTTTTGTTAAATCACACCTCATTGTAATAAAATCATACTTAAAGCCAAAGTGCATGCTGATTTAAAAAAAAAAAAAAAAAAAAAAAAAAAAAATTAAAAAAAAAAAAAAAAAAAAAAAAAAAAAAAAAACTTAAAACTGCAACTTCTAGTCTTTTTTAGGTCTTGTGAACATAATAAATATTTGAGATATATCCTTTTCTGAATTGTACATGCAATTATTAGATGAGACATACTGGGAGAATTGTTTTGGTGAAGGTATGAAGATAGCAAAGTAATTAATAAATTCCATATGCAATGTTTTGGACTTGCTTTATCTACTAGTTTGTGCTATTGTTCGTAATTATTATTTGTTATCTTTTTGTGTTTGGGGGAAGGAAGGTAATTTTATTTCTCAGTCTGTGAGATGACTGGAAGTGTATAAGGAATCCTGACAGGACTTACTGACATGAATCTCTTTATTCTTGGGCAGGAGAAAAATTGTGAGAATAGTGACAAAAAGCAAGTGACATTTAAAAGATCCTGTGGCTTTAAGCATCTTTAAGTCTGCTAATAATTTTGAGGAAGGTTACACATGTATTACCTCATTTTGATTCTGGTAATTTCTTTAAATTAGATGATTTTGGCTTACCTTTGGGATGGGAGCAAGTGTCTTCAGATGTCTCAAGCAATCTTATAATAGACATGTTTTGAAGTTTTTTAACTCTAACAATTTCTGTTCAAAACAAGCTTATTTTTATTGTTTACGTAATACTAGCTAGATGTTTGCTGGCTCCACTGGCTGTACTGTATACCAGCATAAACTGAAAGCCATCAGCTTTAAAAAGAAGCCCCAGATGCAAGTTTATCTGTAGACCTCATGCAGAGCTTGTGTAATGTGACTTTTAAGGTGGTTAGTGTCAAGCCTTATTCCTGGAGCTATTACATAAATAGGATGTAGATCAAAGTGCCTAGAACATATGTGCTTCTGCTCTTTCAGTAGGAGATACAACTCTCATATTTGTTGATCAGGCAGAGATTGAAACACATGGCATATACCAACTGATGAACAACAGTGGTATGTGACTAGTAGAACAAAAATGGAATTAGTGCTCTGATAGCACAGCATCTTCATCCTTAGTAGAGCTTCTGAAAAAGAATTTGAACAGACGTCAATTAAATCAATTGGATTTTGTTTTGGAGTGAAATGAGAGAGAGAGTAGCAAAAAGCGGTGCCTATGAGTCCATCAAAAGATTTTTGTGTGCTGTTGAAACCAAGGGGTTTCCCAGAGAGGGAAGCTGTGTTGGACACGAATAGTAATTTGTGACAGTGTTGGACACGAATAGTAATTTGTGACAGGAGTAGTCCCAGTCTTGATGTTCACATCCCTGACTTGTGGACATCCAGTGAGAGTAAGGCATTCATGTAGAACGTAAAAACATAGTAATAATACTGTTAAAGTTGTTAGGGATTCTAAGGTCTGTGGTGTTTGTCCTAGGCAGTTTTTTTAACCAAGGCAGCCTTCATCTTGGTTCAATATGTATATTCTAAAATCTCCAAAAGGTAGCCTTTTTTAAATGAGTCTGGCTCAGATTTGAGTTCATGATGAAGCGTAAAACCATACAACTTCCCTTTAAATTTTTTTTTCCGTAGAGATTTCTATATTCAGGAGTGCATGGGTAATATGCTGTTTGGAGCTAACCGGGGTGTGTATAAGCTGGTAACAGGGAAATATTTATGACTGAATAGTTGATAGTGCTGTGCAATATTATAGCACAAATCAAGGATTTTGTTAGCTCATTTGTGATGAACAGTATTTAACCAGAAGTTGCATGGAATCCTTGTGGTGTTGTAAAACATTCTAGTGTGATTAGTCCACGGTCGTGGCAATTCAGTTTCTCTGAGCATTAGCATTTTTTTTAAGTTATTCTATTTGTAGAAACACTTTTTTTTTGTTTTTTTTTGTTTTGTTTTGTTTTGTTTTTTTTTTTGAGGAAGAAGCTGGGTGAACATAATGCCTATTTTTATAAAATTTACATTCAGTAGTATATGCAATGCTAATTGCTGATTTTGTCATTTTGGAATACAATGGAACTGCTGTCCACAAGCAATGTGACTTGATCATTTGTCCTGCAGGTCACCAAGATTGCTTTGTCTTAATGTTGTTGCTGTTGATATGGTACATAAAGTTTGAAGCATACACGAAAGGCTCTGTTCAGTGGGGGTTTTTTTGTTTTTACTTATGCAAAATCACCTTCTTCAGCTTCATTCTACCCAACTTAATTGTATTTCAGGAGAGATAATCAGCACAAATGGACAGCAGAGTTTCAGAAACAGTATGTGATAGTAACCAAAAGAAATAATGTTCCTTTCCTAAGAGGTGTTTTAAGTAGAGAGTTGCCTGAGGAAGTTTGGCTCTTAAAATGATTATGACATATTTAAGTAAATTTCAGAAGTCAATTTTTTGYTCTGAAGAGGTTACGGTTTTGTCAACATGCATGAAGCAAATACATTTTGAAATGTGGAGTCCAGATATGCAAGTGCTTATGCAAGTATTTGTACTATCCTTGCAATTTTTCCTGTCAATATTGGCCATTTTTGCATGCAGGTCAATTTACTGAACATACAATTGTTATGCAGAGATTCCTGTTTATGAAAATGTCAATTTTATAGAGACAGTACTTTTCTGTGAAATCAGAAACCGTATCCAAAACTTCGGAGTTACAGATAAAGATTGGAGTTTTGCTAAGCTGAGTAAGTGATTCTGGTAGAAATCAAGTGAAAGTGAGGTTAGATTTGAAATAGCTATATAAATGAACAAGCTACCTTGGATAACTAACTGTAGATACGTAAACACTTAAACTTTGAGAATCTTTTTTATGCATAGAAAGTCTTGGCTTGATATCTTCAAATTAGTGATATGTTTTTATAAAATGTTTCATTAGTCTCTCTGTTACGTTAATCTCTGTGTAAATACCAAGTACACAGTGAAATTTTGAACTCCATCTAACCAATGTAAATGTTAAATAGCTCTAGTGGCTTTAGTACAGTTATGAGATCTATAYCAGAGTATAACAGAACAGAATTTTCTCTGAGAAACCTGTTTTACTGCTATGCATTTTTAAATTGGAAAAGCCAGTGTATATTAATTTCACTGTGTATGGTATTCTTTTATGTAGCACTGATATCTAAAGCATCACTTAAAATACATCTGTAATAGTTCTTAACTGTTATTGATGAGGGATGTGTAATAAGCAACCTTTTTCTCTTGTGAGAAATCATTTTCTTAGCGTATTTCCAAAGCAGTTTGTACTCTGTTATAGTACATATATGTCAGTTTTTTCAGAAGTGACCCGTAATTTCTAACACTTCAATTTTTGACTTCCCTGCCTCATACTCTTTGAGGAAGCTGGATCTTTTTCAGAAATTGCTGGGAGTCTTGACCTTGAAGTACACACATTTTAGTGAAAACACATAATCACCTTTTACTTTAATAAACATAATCAGAAATTCCCTTGACAAAGAACTGCTCTGCTTTTGGATATATGTTGTGGTTTTTTTGTTTGTTTTAGTGTGTTTTTTGYCTCATTAAAAATTTGTTTTGTGTGATGATCTCTTCCCTTTTAGAGGGCAGATAGTGTTGTTCTTTTATACTATTACTTCTCGTTTAATTCATATGCATTCATCCTCTTCACTCGGTTGTCTCCTGATATTACTGATCTATGCTGCAAAGATAAGATTAGTATTTTAATTAAATGATATTGATATGTAGTGTTGTCAACTCTTCAAGTATTTGGTTTTTTTAACACCCTGGACTCAGTGTCATATATGTATGAGAAACCATGAGCTTTCTTTGTAATAAGTAGACTGAAGAAAATGAAGCTTGAATGTGTGAAACCTTGAGGTTTCTAAACTAAATTCTCCCACTGAGGTTACTTTCTAGTGGTACCTCAGGATTTTGGGGGCATATGATATAATTTTTAGATATTTGAGGCTGACAGTGTTCAAATGCCTTTTAGAGATTAAAAATGGAGATTTGCTACTTTCTGAATGACCTTCAAGAGATGGACTTAACTATCTTCTGTATCTGTATCTGCATTCCTAATGGTTTCCTAGTGCCAGGTGTGAGCTTTGACAATATCGGGTGAAATATTTGCATCTCCACTGTATTCTCTGAGTTGCCGATTTTTTTTAAAAAAAAAAAAAAAAAAAAAAGCTTCTCCATCTAGCAGGCGAGTTCAGTATTTTGCAGGCTCCTACCTCATCTTACAGAGGAAAAAATCCAAGATTATTGCAGTGAAATAACCTGGGAGCAGGGTGTTACATAAATACCCTCTGAAGAGCTAAACCATTGAGTAGTTTTTCTGTGATGCATAGGAAATGTCTTAAAATAATTTGAAGAGCCTGCAGAAGGTGATCATTTCAGAATTAAGGCAGAATACAAAGCTTCAATAATAAATGGAAATGTTAGATCAATAACAAAAAGCACAGATAATGATGCCAGCRGAACAGTGGAAAGGAGATGAAGACATCTTTCTTTATGGGTATGGCAAATGGACTAGTATTACATAAATTAGTGTGAAGTATTTCRTAATCATATGAGGAAATTTTGTACCTGCTTCCTCCCCTAGTCTTGTCCATTTGGTGTATTGACTGTGTGCCTCTTCTGTTACGTTCTGTTGTTACCAAAATGGCCCTCTCATTGCAGAGCCCATCAGCAGGAATAAAAATCTGCATATGCCATGTAATACTATCAGCTTTTCTTCTGCTCCTCTTCCCTCTTTTGTTGTCTGTATAAGAAAGAGCTGGGAGCATTGATGGGAAGTGAAGAGTTTAGTTCTTGTAGAGAGAAGTATCTGGAGTACTGGTGGCATCAGCTATATCATAACCATCTTTGCTATACTTGGGTCAGAACAAGTTGGCTCAGGGCAGAAGCATGTTAACTGCTGAATAGACATCAAATTAGATTCTTTAAGCTCCTGGGATGGTTGTTTCCTAATTATGAAAAGGGGTAATAAGAGTTAGAGATATATAAACAGGGTAATCAGTGCAGTACAACAAGTATCATGTTAATGCCGTGATTCTTCTCCCCAGCTGCTGTGTGGTGGAATTTAGTGTGGCAAATAAGTTGAATGAAAGGACAAACGTAGGTATGCATGATGGAGGACTAGCCAGAAGACTGAAGTTATTTGGAGTTTATATAACTCAYTGAACATCTACAGCTTGTCTACAATCCCTGAAGTGTCCTTGGGGCTTTGGACATAAACTGCTATACAATAAGAGACTGCCAAGGGGAAGGYAAATGTTGCAGGCATCACACAGCAATTGTGCGTTTTTTGCATGCTCTTAATTCCTGATAAAATTAATAAGGCAAACTCACCTGTGTTGAGTTTGAGGCGTAATTATTAAATAGACATTCTTGAGCTGCTGGATGTTGAATAGTTTAGTTTTTTTTTTTTGGTCAGAATTGTTCAGACTTAGGGTTTTTAATCACTTTAAAGAAGATGAATAACATAACTTAAGAGTAGCTAACAGCTTCACAGGAAAGCTTGTCTAGTAAAGGCTTCTGTATTTAGTGGCACTAGCTGAATGCTTCAGACAGAAAAGAAAGAACAAAACAAGCAATCGTTAAGGTTTCTCTTGCTGTGTCCTCCCATGTTTCAGAAACCCGATTTGAGACCAAAACTGTATCCTTGTGTTAAAGATTCTCTCTTCCCTATGTACACAGTCTCTGCCCATATTCTGGTTTATGACCTAATTTCTATATGCTTGAAATGAAGARCAAGTTTTGTTTGCATTCCAGGTGCTGATTTTAAGGGATGTTATGCGTAGATGCTGGTCCTRTCCTGTAAAGAAACTTCTATCTGTGTGGGACTCATGGTGGAGCATATGAAGTATTATGAAGATGTAATAGCACCCTGATATGAAGTATTAATTCATAGCAGATACATAATTATTACTAAAGGTGTGTTTATACTGCAGACTGGAGCAATTTGTTTTCTGTATAACTCTGTGTCAACAAAGCTGCTATCCCAAGTTAGTTCATCTGGATCAATTCCTTATTGCTTTTGTTCCAGGAAGAATGCAGCTCGTGTTGGCTCTCTGGCTAGTATGGTTATCTTATGTGGAGTAGTGCATGGGATGGGGTGAGCAGGTGTCTGAGAAAGATTGAGTCATGGCTCCCTGTTCTGGCCTGCTAATGCTCCAGCGTCTTGAATGAGAGGGGAAAAGTATGGGGGGATTTGCTTGCTTTATAAGCTGTTCAGATGGAAGTAGTGCACGCAAGTGAATGCAGGGAGGAAAGAAATTACGCTGTGTTTCATAGAGAGGACATGAAATTTTGGTTGCGCATTGAAAACAAGTTATAACCTACCTACAATGGAATATGAGTGAATGAGTTTGTCTTTGAGCTTTCAGATTCTCCTGAAATTAAATTTTCTTTGTCCGTAAGTTGTGGCTGTTGCTGGCAAACTTTCATCATTTACCTTTGCTGCTTCATGCATGGCTCAAATAAACCACAAATAACTCTGAGCTAGCATTTAACGAATGATTCAGAGCTTTAAATAAGGTAACAATATTTACTTTTTGAACATAAAGTGAAGTAAGCAAAAAGAAAAATGTATTTTAATGCTACTGTTCCTGAAACAAACAAACAAATTCTCTCTGTACTCTTCCTGAAATAGATCTGCATGGCTTAATTGCAAATCATGACACTCTTTAAATGTCTGCATTAATTTTATGTTAGATTTCAGTCATCAGTGTTTGGATAGGTATTTTTATGGCATCATGAATGCTTGATTTGCAGTTGTAGTTAAAATGAATTTTGTTATCCTTTATCAAGCTGTGTGAAATATCTCATGGATGTCTTTCGTGTCAGAAGAATATAACAAAAATACCTACATATCAGTACAAATGGCAATAATTATAAATCCTTTCATAAAAACAGTGTTTTAAAGATGTTGCGTACTCCTTAATCAAACCTATAGTGTAAATCTCTGCTTTGCTTTCATGGTTTCGATAAAAACACAGACCTGGCTATCTGTCTGGTTTTGGCTTTTGTAGGTTGCTATGGCAGTTAATTGACATTACCTGTGTAGGCTCAAATTCTCAGCCTAATTGCATTGGCTTCAGTAAAAATTTGACTTAAACCAGTTGAGACTTGTGATTTATAAATTTGACTTAGAGTTGCCATTTAAGTTGCATTTAACTCTGATTTCTCTGCTTTACCTGAACTTTATTACTGATCATTTATGCCCTATTAATATGAGAAAAATTATCTCTGACCATCAAAATTATCTGTGGCTAAAACTGTCACTTGTGAAAAAGTATTGTCAAAAATAGTGTTCAAAATCCTTCGGTGAAATTAATAGACTTAAAGGCAATTTTACTTCTGTTTTGTGAGTTTCTAAGATACTTTTGGGTCTGATTTACTTATTTGTTAAAGTGTCGCTCTGAAAACCAAAAGGATGTAAAAGCCTAAGATAGGTTCTAGAAAAAAAGTAAAATAAAATTACAACCATACRTTTAAAATTTGGTAGCTGTGGGATAAATTGTACAGCTAATTTTGCTGAGAATGTTCTTCCGGGTTTGATCCATGGTGATGAGCATGCTCCTGCATCCTTACAGGATAGAATCTGGCTTGAAGTATCTCTTAAGCCATTTCCTTTCCTTTTGCTGGAAAACAGTTGACTTTATCCCCCCCCAARTGACCTACAAATGTTAACATGAGGAAATAAAATACAGTCCTTTGAAGATACGGAAGCTTTCTTACACCCTTTATTGGATCTTAAAGACGGACCAGCTGGAAGGAGCATTTGCCCTGGATTGCATCTTCCACAAGGAGGTGCATTGTCCTTGGTATTGTGCCTCCTGACACATAGTACACGTGCAACTGGCCAGCTTAAGAGGTTGGTCTCAAAAGGTCTGGACAGCAGATAGTCCACATCAGTCAATCGGTGGAGCAGACCTTGATGGGGTCATGCAGACAGTATAGACAAAGACAGTCTAGATGTATCCATTGTGCTGATGGCAAATGCGCTGCAAGATGAATTTTTTTCTTTTATAGTCAGAGGCTGTTGAGCTACTCTCTCATTACTACTTTGTTCTTTTTGTCAGTGAATGAAGGAAAAACAGAGGTTGTCTAAAATTCTGAATTGTATGACAATATAATTTTTTTGACTCGTTGGTATTTTAATTAAAATTAAAATAAAGCCACACACACTCCTTTTCCCTTTTCCTTTCTCATATTCCTTTTACAGCAGTGAGGAACTTCTTCTGATGCTGTCCTGTGTATTTGTCGATGATGATATTACCTTAGCTGGTTAGACTGTGGCTTCTTTTAAAGGCTTAACTAATATCTGTGACTCGACTTCATGGCTCCCGAGTTTCCGTAGTGAGAGGAAATTGTGAAGACGAGAACTAGAATAAAGTTTAGACTTCATTACTCTTGAAAATCATTGCAGAGTCATGGCAGCTAAGATTTTAAAGTAAGCATGTATGAAGTGCGCTTGAATTGCTGGTCCTTGTGCAAATATTACAGTTGTTTTTCACTGTAAGAGTACTTTTTGACTAATTAATGATTAATTTCTATGTCAGCTTTATATTATACAGCTTCCAGTAGATCACAGTGGATCAGAGAGGACTTTGAGCTAGTTCAGACTGGAGTTGCTTGTGTGTTTTCAAAGGATGGATGTTGATTTGTGGATGTTGAACGTGATCCACTGTTGAAAGTAGATTTTTTTTTTTTAAACAGAGTGAAGACAAATGTGACAACTCCTAAAATGACAAAAAAAAAAATCAGATCTTAAATAAAAATATTTCTTAGAGACTGTAAGGCACAAAAATCAAACCATATCAAACCAATCAAATCAAAGCCCAGCTCAAGTTTCTACTGATCTTGTGGTGTGAACTACATCTGTTCCACTACTTCCTTCATTCCTTGCTCCTGCAGATGAACACTGCAATGTTGCAGGCTTTCTGAACTTTTCAGCACTTGGATGAAAATACATGCAATTTTCACAACTAATGCTGTTCTCTTGCATGCAGGGATTTATTTTTTGAAAAGATTCTGCTACATCACCAGTTACAAAGACTTAGTTTTGTGTCCATCTCTCCCTCCCTTTTTTCCCCCCACCCTCAAAATACAGGTTTTGCATACTAGTAAAGAAAGGTGTTGCCTTAGATAATGGTGAATCAGAAACACTGGACTGAGTTGTCTGAGCTATCCCAGAGTTATTACAGTTATAATAAACTGTTCTCCATTTACCGACATACTTTTTTAAAACAGAAATGCTTCCAAAATGCAAATGAAGTACTTCTGTTGTAAAAAAGCAAAACAAAACAAAACAAACTCCTAGCCTTTCCACTGCTCCCTTCATTGATCTCCTGTTTTCTGCAGATGTCAGCAGAACTCTCCATTTTGGATTTCCTCTAGCATTCATTGGAGGGGTGAAAAGGAGGAAGCTCTCCTGATTTCAGTTGCTATCGTTACCAATATTTTGCTGTAGATCTTGCCTTTGAAAATAGAACGTATTTGAGAACTAAATTATTCTTACTTCTGTGCCTCACCTACAGAGCTGTTTTACCTCCTCCGCTGTTGTCTTGCATCCATCACTTCTCTTGATTCTTAGCGTCTGTCCTTTCCTCTCAGTATGAGTTGCCTTRAAGTTCTGTACTTTACTAGTGTTATGTTAGAAGCTATTCTTAAAAAGGTTTGGTTGATAYTTCCAAAAACACGTGTCCAAAATGATTCAGTATGAAGTGCCTAGAAAAGCAAAGGCATGATTTTGAGGCTCAGGCTTGTTTCATGTCCAGTGGAGCTGAAGGTGGTAAGCAAAAGTGACTTTTAAGAGAGTTAAGTGCATTCTTCAACGTGAAAACTCACCTCTATGCAAAAAAACTCAGCTCAGGAAATTTCAAATTCAAGATRTGAAGGGAGTCCTAACTAGCAAGTCTGCATGTTGAAAAGTTCAGTTGTGTGGGAGCAGCTGTGATGGAAACAATGTAGAGTTCTTTGCTTTGAATGCTCCTTTGCTAGTCAAATCCTTAATTCATTGCATAACATAATCTGTGAAAGTTTCTCAAAATATTTTTCTAAATGTCTAGCCTAAAAATCTATTAAAGTTTGTTTGCTCACTGGATACCATATATCTGGCTGGGGAAAAGGTAAAACAGACAACAGAAATCAGCATACCTCTTTTTTTGCGGGATTCCTTTTGTTCTTTCTTTTTTCTATATGAGGCACTTGCTTTTCACACTTAAATTTACATTGTTATTTATTTTCCATCCTTCTATTCTAACACAGTTTCACATCGAGATTTGGGACCAGTCTGAAGGGGATGGTATCAAGAACTCCTCCTCCGTCTTTTAGGGTTTTTGGGTTGTAGCCCAGAGCTACACTTTGGAAAGACTGTGCATCGCAACTCCAAARGACAAGCATGTGGGAAGATAACTATCAGGCTGATAGAAATATAGCAAGATGGAGGCAGAATTAAATAAAATAGTACATGTATTTAACAGCACTACTATGCTGGAGTTATATTTGTCCTTTACATAATTTCACTTACGGCATATGGAGAGCTTTATAACATTGATTATACCTAAACCTCATATTGTTCATAGTAAGTGCAAGGAATATATTACCACTCATATAAAATAAAACTTCAGTTTATATTCATGCTGAATAGTATTAGTATATTTCCTGGTAGGTTTACTGCATGTGCATTAACAAAACTTTCCCTCTCTATTAYTCTGTATTAATATAAAAAAATAATGTCAACAGAGTTCTATGCTATTGTGCCACCTTTAATATTGAGCAGTAATACAGCTGGTAAACTCAAAATTTAAGTTTTAAATCACTTTATTCCCATAGTAAAAAGAATTACTTTGTCTTGAAGCTACTGTTAGCATGGTAAGTCATCAAAATTARTAAGGTTTTCATTATGTGTTAGTATTGTATGAGTTAATGTTAAATACTGCTCTACTATAAATAATGCAAGCATTTTCTTCTGAGTTAGGCCGAAAATATATCTGCCTACTTTTCAAAACAGCAGACAATGCCATTAAATTGCTCATATTTACCATCAGAAAATGGTGTTACTTTGATATTATGCTTCTTTCTCTGCACTTTGTCCTCATACTCAATTATATTTTAATGTTAAATGGCAACCTTCTAATGGTGGCTTCTCTATAATGCATATAATGGAAGATTATTTTAGATTAAAAAAAAAACTGTACTGGGGTTTATTGCAGTTTTTTGTGAGCTATAAAATGCAGTGAATTTGTGAATTTCAAAGCTATTCCCTCAGGGCACAGAACTTGTCCTCTTTGTGCATGCCTGGTGTTTTCCAGTATTTTACATACCATAGGATTTTATGGCTTAATTCTCTATCACAGTGCATTGTCAGCATTGCTTGTTTGCATTGGCTTGTCTGACTTCTAAATGAAAACTATGTACTGTAAATCAAAGCATCCTTTCTTTGCACGATAGATTTAAAGTTGGTGAATTAATTGATTTCTCCTTGCGTAGGATATAACAAAGTGTTTGCAAAATACCAAGTTTGTTATTGAAATATAATGTAGCCCAGTGAGTACAAACAAGGACAAGACAAAAGGAAAAGGGTGCAGAGCAAAGCTGAAAGGTGGCAGCGCTGACATGTTGTTTCCACAGCCCAGGACAGGATAGTTTTGATGCTGTGTATGTTGTATTGCAGTCTTTTGCAGGAGACTTTCATATGGTCTGTACTATTGGCATTATATTTGCTATGTCTTACTGATAAGTATGTTATGCTAGCAGAACAGCAGTACAGAAACACAGAGGACAATGTACATGCTGTTTGCATAAGAGGGTGGGTGGGAAACCCTCTGTTAATACAATATCAAACCTTTGTCATCAAAGTTGTTGAGTAGAACAAGCAGTGAAGGGTAGTGTCCTGGAAAATTTTGCCAAGAGAACAAGTACGATTAGTTATCTGTGTTTGAAATATTCATTCAGAATTCAGCTTTGATCTATTAATAAAGTTTGGAATAAGGAAGTTAAAAGTGTATATATACACACACATATGTGTGTGTGTGTAAATATATAATATATATATATATATATATATATCAGACACTTTTGGTAGTTCAAAAATCAGTGCCATCTTTACCTTTAGTCAAGTGCTCTGGAACACAGGGAAATCACCTTAAGGACAGCGACTGTGCTGTCCTTAAGAGGAAATGAAGGAAGAGGGAAAGAAGGAATAGGAAACAACCTGTTGTTGACCTGGTGGCTCTCTTGAGTTAATTTATATTGGAATATCACCAGGGGAGGAGACAAGGTACAGTTGCAGGAAGATGAGGCACATCATGTTTCTCGCAAACACTGCTGATCACTTTGGTAGGAGCAAAGTGTTATTGCCTTCAAATGAAAAGAAAAATCCCAATTTCTTTTGCTTAAATGGAAAAAAATTCTGCTAGCAATATATGACACTGAATGTTATCACTAGCATATATCAGWCCTGTTGCTATGAAGACTTCAATGTTGCGAAGTGCTCATATGTATTTTCACTTTGTCTCAGAGGCATCAAAGCCATCTCTGCCATTCTGTTGAATTGTTTCTGTGCATTTTTTTTCCCCCAGGTGTGTCTCCCAGTTCATGCTGGCAGGGGGAGGCAGCAGTGCTTCTCCAAGGGTGCTGCTGTGAGGAGAGGAGGRGATAGTGATGAGAATCTGCTGGTTCTTGGGGCAAGGTCAAACCATGTATGGGCGCCACTGTGTCTCACTCTGGCAGTTGACAGAGGTCTTATTACTGCACTGACAGTGTTCTGCTACAGTAGATCCTGAGAGCTGTGTTTCTTTTTAAATCGTAACTTAAACTTATGAAATTTAACATAAGTGAAATATTTCTGTTGGCATTCAGTGAAGAATCAGTGTCTCCTTCAGCTCCCTTCAAATCCTTTGTGCAGATAAAGATGTTTGTTTTTGGTTAATACTGGTTAATACTGGAGAACATTGTTTTATGCTTCTCTTCATATCAAAAAAGCATTTCTGGGTTTAAATTCAAGGAGTTTTTTTTTTTTGTTGTTACTGCTTCTCTTCACCTTTCTGCCCTTCCCAACCTGATGTGTTTCTTTTGATGTCACTTTGTTCCTGACAGCACCCATTGCTTCCTCAGAGTAAGGGTGGTTTCAGACAGCGAGTAGCACAGGCACAGAAATGCAGAGAAGCTTTTTTTAAAAGATGCGTTGTTTTAGCCTCAAATAGTTATCATCTTTTAGAAGGATTTATGAGCAGCATCTCATTTAAACAGATTTTTATGATGGTTTACTTCAGATGAGCTTCTGCAGTACAAATAGACTGGAAGATGGGGGAAATGGGAAGACATAGTTGACTTTTTCATCTGTTTATTGTGTGAAAATGAGCCTGAAGTTTTGTCTTTATTTACCGATGTTGTATACATTTTATAAATGACCGAACATAAGCTTATAGAACATATTTGCAGAAGATTTAGAAGTAAGAATTTGAAGGGGTACCTGCTCTGACAAATTTTCTGTGTTAGATAGAAGTGGGTTATTTTGCTTAATTCCTTGGTTATAGAATCTGTACCATCTTCAGTGTTGTTATTTTGCTAGTCTTAATATTATTTTAAGCAAACCATTTAAGAAAGGATTTTATATTATGTTGTTTGATTAAAGGAAGAGCTATGTTGTTGTCTAGGATTTGTGTATAACATTGCGAGAGAATCTTGTTACAAATTTTAAGTTATCTTGGCAAGTTACCTTGGTCAGTTGACCTGCTATCATTCAGGCTGGGGTTGTGCAGGTAAAAAAGTCGCATGTACAGCTTAAGTTAGCATATAGTAAAGAGAAGAGTCTTCTATAGAGTGGTTTGTTTGTTTTTTAATCTTAGTTCCATTGATAGGTCACTGAATAAGGTAACAGCTATTGTTTCTTTTCCTGCAGATTAGACACTAAATTTGATTTATATATTGCCTTTTAATACCTTTGATATGGAAAATAAGTGTTGGATTTAGAAAATTGGGGATTAGTGATAGTAAGTTGCATATAAAATTATCTTTCACTTTAGAGAGTGAATTCTACTGCTGGCTCCCAATTTGGAGCTCATTTTTCTTATTACATTCCTAGGCTAACAGTTCTACAGTTAAGCTTCATTTAAAATTATAATTTTAATTTTCATTCAGGCATCACACAGCACTTAAAAAAGCTTTAATAAGCTTCATATCAGCCTTGCAAAATAAGTAAGTATTATTACCCCCATTTTACTGTTGAGTAAATAGAGTAGAGGACAAGTGACAAATAGTGCCTGGACTCTCCTCCGACTGTGTGGACCACAGTGTTAGAATGCAGATACCTGGACAGAGTATTAAATGTTTAGTAACAAAAAATGAGCAAAACAATGCTTAATGTATATGAAAAACTCTTGTGCAAATAACGGATGTATTGTGTGTGAAAGCATGGGTCTGAGATGTTGGGGTGAAAGGAAAGGGCATAGTATTTCATTTTACCTAGGGGTTTCATTTGAGGTCTTCTACACAGCTACTTCCATAAGAATAATAGATTCCCTTCTGAACAGGCTTTTGAACCTCTCTGATATGTTAATATAGACCCTTGGGTTTCAGCTGTGCAAAGGCTCAAGACAMGTCATTTAAATTTGCATTGCGCTGCTCTCTGTACAAGGAATGAAGTCTCTGATTTTTCTCTTTACTCTTGTGAAGATTAAGAATTGAAGAGGTCCTACTTGGGGTAAGGTCTGTAGTGGATGATCATGAAAGCTTTTGCTTGCAAAAAGGGCAGGGCAAATTTACTACTTTTCAGCTCCCCTGTTTGGATAGGAAGATCCTGATCCTTGCCTGCGATCTAGTATCAGCAGTACAGCTGCTGATAAAATGCCCAGTCAAGCCTGGATTTGAAAGACCTCACGTGTCCACTATGCTTCACGGAATTGTTGTGGCTCCCCTGAGCAGACTTTGTACTTAGTGTCTTGACTATGTTTTTCTGTGCTCAAGGCACATGTTAGATTATTTTGTTTTCCTGCTTGCACGCTTTGCAGTAACGTCAGTTACATGTTAACATTGTGAAAAAGTCACCATTCTGACAGGAAGTAAATGGTTGAAATTGTCCAGATGCATTTAATAAAAAATAAATAGAGAACAAAATAAAGCTGATTTCTCTTTTTCTCTATAAGTGCATAGGAAACATATATAACCAGGTGCCTTCAGAAATATATTCTAACCTGCACCGCAGTAGGAAATGCAGAATAAATAATTACAGCTGCTTCCATACCACARCAGGGGAAGAATTAAAATCTTTCCTCCAAAAGAAAAATTTAAATCACACAGTGAGAAATTAGAAAAAAAAAGGTAATGAGAAAATGAAAACAAACCATCAAAAATAATGATAAAGTCATCTGAAAATTAAAAGTCCCAGCTCTTGGGGAGAGCRAGAATTTCGATGTATCTAAAGACTGTTAGTGTTTTCCAAATTACTCTCCCTGGTATTGCTTACTAGTGTTTTTCACAAGTGTGACTATAGTACTTCTGCAGTATGTRTGGAGCTCACTTGTATGGAAGTCGGAGCCATTCGTATTGATCATTATCAGTTTGGTTTGTCCTATGTTACTGATTTCTATGTGTCAATGAAATACAGCAGTTCTTTGTCATGTATGGAGCTAGGAGCATTGCACTGGTAAAAGGCCAACTAACTGATAGTCATTTAACTAAACCTCTGATCAGGCTTCTCTAACGCTTCTCAGTTTGCCGCAGTGTGTGGTGTGCTTTTCCCTTTCCTTCCCTGCTTACTCATACTGACCTGTATGCTGCAAATATTCTAATTCATCATCAGTGCAGACAGCAAGGTTCTGCTTGTTCTTGAATTCAACACCAGTAGAATCATGCCCACAGCAAGTGTGAAATATCTTAGTCATGCAGTACAAATGCAATTGGCAGTCTTAATTCTGAGGCTTTCTTTGGTGTGAGGAGGATACAGATTCTTTTTACATCTCTCCAGATCTCTGAAGATAAAATTTTTGTTTCAAGTAGCCCCTGAGRATGGAGACCCAGTATTGCAGGGCAGTAGCAGGGGAAGAGACTCTGTAATTCTGCAGATAAGCATGCTGCAAGTGTTTTTCATGAAAGGTTTTTTCATCTGATATTTTCCTGTACATGTAAATTTGAAGTAGACATTTTAYAGTACAGGAAACCAGAACTGTTAAATGAGACCTCCTGAAAGTGTGAGAACTTTACATGAAAACATGGGTTAGTGAATCTCTCCTTTATCTAAAAAGCCTAGGATAATAAAAAAAAATTACCAATCATATGCTGAAGAGCAACAAATACACATTTACTCAACCAAATTTCAATAAAATTAGTGCACTGGATGGCAATATAAATGCTGGAAATGTAGAAATATCAGAAAGTAGGCAGTATGTGTTATTGTGTATTAAAGATGTAGCTCTGCAGTCTATTCATGTTTAAATCAAATTTTCTTAGGACATCTTCTTTCAAAGTTTGTCTTAAACAGTAGTATGTCTCCTCTTCAGTCTGGAAATTTGATATTGTTGATAAGCAGTTCTTTTCCTTTTCTTACATTTTACTTCCACTTGGTGATTTTGTGGAAGAAAACATAAATTTGTAGGTAGCTGATCTACTTCTAGGGATTTAGCTCTACTAGTAATTGCAAATAGAAATGAGCAACAGACCTTTCTGAAAAGATGCAGTTATGGATAAGAATCCTAACAATCATAGTCATAACACAGCTATTTATTCATAGCTCTGCCATTTGTAATCATAGTACATAACAAATCTACAGAGTTTTCAAAATTTTTATTAGACTCAATAAAAACAGATCGAGAACTTCATTTCTGTGTGTATGTGTTTTTGCTTAGTTTTGCGCTTCCCTTCTTACTGTCCTGCCCTTTTTCTTGATGTCTCATAGTAATTAAGATTGTCCAGGTAATTCAGGTTATCGTATACCAGGTAAGGTCAATAACTACTTGATGATGCACTGTTCTGTGTGCAGATTAGCATATAGTTATTTAGTAAATGATGAGATCTTTCCTTATTTTTCTTACAGTATTACTGCTGTTTAATGTTCTTATTTTTCTTGCTAGTATTTACTTCTAGCTTTTGGCATTTTAGTATTTGCTTAGTCTTTTAGTCTTTAGTCTCTTACCTCTAATTCACTAGTGGATTTCCAGTGTTCCTCTTCTGAGACCAAATAATCATATCAAAATCTGTTGTTTCTGTTCCATATCCTGTTTTCCTTGCATTCTTAGCCACTTCATATCTGCTGGATAGCTTTTAATGAGTTATATTTTGGCAGTACAGTTCTCTCCTGGTTTGTTCTATGTGRACTGTCTTCTGCAATATGTCAAGATTAGTTTTTATCAGTTTGTATTACAAGTGTTTCTTGCAAACTCTGATGTTCATAGGAAAATATCTGTTGTCTGTAAGAATTGTCAGAAAATGTGTTTGCAGTGATCAGCTTCGCTCATGAACCTTCAGACTTCACACGAACTGTCATACAGACAATGGGGAGTGGCTGTAGCAGAGAAAAGAACAGTTGTACTAGCCAGTGGTCTGGGTTAGTGAAGTCCTTGAAAAAATAAAGGAGGAGCTTCATTCAATGCATGTGTTATGTTTAGACAGAAATTTGCTGACCTTTCTTTTCAGTTTTGAAATTCCCACACTAATATTCTCTGAATAGCAGGGAGAGATAATATTTGGGAGAAAAATAAAGGCAGATATAAGCAAGTACATGAGACAGTAGAGGCACTGGTCTTTATGCAGCACCCTTACTGTTCTGCTTGATTGCCCCCTCTCAACTCTAATTCAACCCTTAAATTGCTCACTACTTGAGACACTGTTATTTATCTGTACTCTAGATACAGACTGCTTATCTATACTCCCTTCTTCTCTGCCTATCTCTCTTTATCATGCAGAACTGAGCTGACATTTAATTGGAGAGCAAAGAAAGTTTGCGTTGAAAACTCTGCACTTTGAAGGTAGTGTTCTTGTTTCAGCACTGCCTTTTTGTTAATAATCAGTGATATGATTATAAGCTATTCATGTTTGGTGAGATAAGCGTGGCACATGCTGAGCTTCATTATTTTTTCCACCCTTTTGAGCAAGGAGAACTTACGAATGAGTAACTTTGAACATA
The DNA here is from genome assembly GCF_003343005.1 of Rhea americana. Lineage (NCBI taxonomy): Eukaryota > Metazoa > Chordata > Aves > Rheiformes > Rheidae > Rhea > Rhea americana. The sequence goes on along the minus strand of NW_028186354.1, from coordinate 716,494 downwards.
GAGGTGTTTTAGATGGAGTATCATGAGTTCAGAGTCAGCATCATTACCAAATGGTGAAACTTGGTACTGTTCTGTGGGACAGTTGAATTAAAGTAAAAATTTCTCTCCCTAATCAGTCTTTCAAGAATGACTGTTCTTGAAATATTCTTATATGTATTTGAAACAATATTTTGAGGGAGATGTGAAGTCCATGTACAGAATAGTATATTTAATGACTTTCAAACTAGTGATTTCACATAATTGTACAGATAAAATTGGTTAAAAAAAAAAAAGTGAGTCGTTTGATGTGAGCATGCAGTAACAATTACAGAAAGGGCATATATAGGTTTTTGTTTGTAGGTCTACAGCCATCTTTAAATACTCTCTTCTGCATATACTTAAAGAAGCCCACAGATAATTTTTCCTACTCATTAACCAATCTAGTTGTTCTTTAAGGGATGGTAGATGTATGTATTCATCGGTGTCTGCTGCTGGTTTTATCAGGTGGAATTACGCAAATAGTCATGTTGGGATGTATGTATGTGCATGATTATATTGTGTGTGTGTGTATATATTGTGTTTATATTGTGTGTGTGTGTGTATGTGCATCCATCCTATATTCAAACATGTATGCACACTTCACCACAAGATCTGGGCTGGATGTTGTATGCCACCCAAATCTATGAAGGGAGAAAACATTGGAACTGAAGAACAGATGCATTTTCCTGTACGGTGCAGAGGCTAGTGTCGGCCAGAAATGGAGCAGTAGAAATTTGAGCAGAATTTTGAGTGAGGTGGTGACCAAGCTGGTATGTCGTAGCCTTTCTCAATGGTTGCAACATGTGCCATTTGCCTTCTGAGTGTGGTATCAGAGGAAGTGTTCCCTTCTGTGTGGGCACATGATCTGTTGCACACAAAGGACTTCAGCAGTGCCAAGAAATGTGTTTTTTACACTCTCCTGTTTTATATTTGAGAGAGATGTTATTAAATACACTCTCTGAAGGCTGAGACTGACAGATCTCCAGCATTCTGAACAGGAGTCTCCTGCATGAAGATGGAATACCCAGAGATGCCAAACCAGAGATAGTGCCCTCCCCAACCTGTGGAGAAAAGCATGGTGTTTTGCTTTATTCTGTGGTGCAAGCACATTTTGAATAAACAAATCATAAAATCATAGGATGGTAAGGTTGGAAGGGACCTCTGGAGATCATCTAGTGCAGCCTTCAGCAGAGTCCCGTACAGGGATTGAACCCACAACCTTGGCTTTAGCAGCATCACGCTCTAACTGACTGAGCTAAACCAGATGGGGGTATAGCTTTAGCGACTTATGGCTACATGTGACAAGGCTGAATACCTGCCTTTAGCTTCCCACAAATGCAAGCACACACAGATGCTTACCTTGTGCTACTGTAATAAGMTGCTGGTGTATAAGCACTACGGTTTAATGAAACGTGACGTAAACCAGAGAGCTGTGGTCCGGCCAGCACAATAATGCAAAATGTTAATCATGGTAGGTTTATTCTCCCACTCAGATATCAGCAGATAGATCAAGGCCTATTGCCTGGTTTCTGTAAATACCCAACTGATGATTGTTGTCCACACAGCAGACATTTCTCCTAAAGCCCTTTACCAACCTGGTATTAAGGCCTAGTTCTAAACAGCTACAAACCAGACATAGTTAGGACAGAGGCCAACTTCCAAAAGGAGCTGTACCACATATCCCTGAGTGGTGACCTGTTTTGGTCCCATCTGATTCAGCCACATTATTAACTTGTACTTTGAAACCTGGATTTTTCTCGCATGTATACCGACATTTATCAGACATAGCTGCTTAAGTCATGAGGTTTACTCCAGYACAAGCAAAGTCAGAATCTATTTGAGAGGAAAAGGAATGAGGTCACTGCCACAGAGGGATGGTCAGCTTTACCAAGCTGACTGTGTATTTTTATAGGACTTCAGTTCTTCATGATTAGTAGGACATAACTGTTAGCAAAAATAAGGAGTTTCATGAACAGTGGAAGTTTGGTGAAGTGTAGTGACACCTGGCTGCTTAGAGGTTTGTAGATCTCTGTTAATACATCAGGAAATGTAGTAGAGTTGTACTGAGATTTCCTGTTATCATTCTATGTGCTTAAGAAATCTAGTTCCTCTTCCATTGTAACAATCTTCATGCTGAGTATTCTGATGGTCAGGTGACAGTTGTTGGATTTGACTAGAGAAATCAGCTACCAAATTCAAAAGTTATGAAGTACATACTCATATGCATACACCCCAAGGCCAGGTAATTGCATGCATCATGTTTCTGTAAGAATCCAGGCCGCTAAAATAGCGGGGTAAGTAAAATCTTAGGTACCAGAAGTCAAACTGGGGAAAACTAATGTCTTATCTTTCTAAGGACATTAAAAGAAAGCCATGGATTTATTTGGGGATAGCTTCGTACTTAGGACAGCCAACAAATTGCATTTTTGTTTTGTATAATATTGATAGCACTTGTAATTATCTGAGATCATTAAGTATAAATTTGGGCTAATCTTGTGATTTTAATAGCTCTTGTTATTAATTACCTGTGTATTTGTGCGTGCATACATATACATGACATTACACTTCTTGCTTGTGGACTCTTGAAGGAGCACATCAGCACTGAGGCAAAACATTGATTTGATGCTGTAGGTAGAAAAATCCTGCCACATCCCAAAGGCTTAAAAGATGCTTCCGCATAATAATGTATACATTATTGAATAGTATATTTAGATCTATAAATCTATCTAGATATTTGTATATGTATTGTTTATATAGTTAGATCTGTTTGTGTTTTGTAAATTCGAAATTACAAAGTACAAGGGAAACATTTTTGGCGTGACTGAGGAGTCTGAATTTCTAAGAGCTAATCTGGACCTTAGGACTTAAGGTATTTTTGACAAGTATTTAAACTTCATGCGTATTAGAATTTCAAGTACATAACATGTTTAAATAATATTGGGAAATACATTAATTAGTAAATAGAATTTGAGTTCAAGTATATTAATATTTGACCCTTAAATGATTAAAGAGACAATTGAGAAACTGTTTGGTACCTGACTACAAGAGAAGGAGAAAAAATTACAACAGTGCTCTCATTTAATTTTTAGGAATAAATAATGATGATAAGGAATACTGCTCCTAATGGGAAAGAACATACTTATTTTGCTGTGTTGTCTTTGTTAGTAGTACACTACTAATAATTCTAGTCTGATTCTAGGAAAAAATAGGATGAGAACATTAAAGTGGGTGAAGCAAGATTTAGCAATGTAATCAGGGAACAGACATTTGAACTGACAAAATTCAAAAGTAGTCGCCTGCATTCTTAGTCTGCAATTTATTTTTAACTTGAATTAAAAAACAGCATGCATCACAACTATCTCATTCTTGTTCTCGAAAGCACAATATTCAACTATGTTCTGTCATTTCTGTCTGTTTTCTTGCTGCTATTGGTAATACTTCTGAATCCAGCACTACCCACTGGACTAAAAAGAGAGCTCAATATAGTGAGATAATTGTATGCATGCTTAATTTTAAGCAGCTGAATCATACTGGAAAATCTAACTTTAAGCACTTGAGCAGTGCCTTAATCAGACTATTCAAGTACTTAATTTTAAGCACAGCTTTAAGAACATTACAACATTAGGCTTGAATGCTGGGAAATATAATTGCAATGCAGAAAAAAAAAAAGTTTTCACAGGCAGAAGTCGCAATTTTCTCTCCAGTGTGCATCTTTGACAGCCTCCCACATACATAGTTTTATTTACATCGTAATTTTCCTTAACCTTAGCAGTATCAGCAAGTTTGTTGGCTAAAATTGCTGAAATTTCTGTCATTTCTTCCCAATATCTGAGACCAACAGTGAGATAAAAGGCTTAAGTCTGAAGCAGAGCTCTCATTATTAGATACCAGACCACTATAACCCCATCTGTGTGGACGTACGRCCAGGATCTGGGTCATGTGAAGTACTCCCTCCCGCCAGCCAGAAGCCCTCTAATGATTATTCATGATTAATTTTAAAGAGAGCACTACAGTATGCTGCTAAGTGACAGAATTTTCATTTTTAGAATCCCTCCCACTGAACAGCATTTCAAGCAGCCATTACTATAATGGTCCTGACAACTCCCTGATTAATCCTTGTCCATGTGGGTCAGGTATTATTAACACTTAACTGGTCAGAGCTTGATCTTTACTGCTCTCTGAGTCTGTTTCTTCATGCAATGTCTGAATGAAGTTGTCATGCATGTCTTAGCATGAAGCTAGAATGAGCGACCAATTTCCCCTTGTTAATTTGTTTTCTGGCAGTTTTTATGTAGAGTGATTCTCTAAAGATGGTAGGGGTAGTTTCAGTTGATGGTGCAAATGTCAGTTGCTGCTTGTGCAATTCTTTAAGTATAAATGTTTGCCACATATATGTCACTGTCATAGGACGGAGTTAGGTGCCTCCTGTTAAAGTTGTCCTGATAATCTGCAGATGTCTCAGTCTGCTGTCACTACCGATCGGGGCACGAATGATTATTATGTGTAGACACAGTCTTGACTGTGGAAGGTGACTTGACTCTCCCATCAAGAGCATTTCTCATGCTTGTCAGTCGCTAAGCTATTGCTAGGAGCTGTTGCCTTGGTGGTCCAGAAAGGTTTCATCTGACATATTGTGTGACTGCCTCTGGATCTCCTGAAATGCCCTTTGCAATTTCATATGTAGCAGTGGCTTCATCTTTACTGTCATCTGGCTGGGCTCCATTGTTTGAGTAGAGTAGGTGTCCAATGTGTTTGACTTCTTCTATCATGATCTGGATCATACTTGTATCTTACCTGTTACCTGATTGAAAATCTTTTTTCTTTCCTTTCCACTTCTTTCCTCCATTCAGCTGATTATCTGATCTGATTTGCTAATATCTCTCTTTATTACCTAGATTATGAAGTGTGGTTTTAAGCAATTCGTCTGCACTGAACATCCGTCTGGCATGGGAAATGAGGAATTCTGTCTCAAGATAGCCTTGTTAAGATCTCTGAAAGCTACACGGATCCTATGCCTGCTGTTTCCCTTTTCAGATTTAGCTAAGCTGTTAACCCATAAAGTAGGCATTTCCTTCAGCTGTGAGCCCCTCCTTTTACCAACTCTGTGGGTACATCTCTCTGTCACTGCAAAGGACGTTTTTGCAGCCACATATGACAGTGGTGACTGAAAGGCTGATATGTTTATTGGGGTTACTCTGAAACTCTTCTGTTTATTCAGGAAGATTTCTGAGGATTGTGTAATCAGCTCTTCTTTGGTCCTGAGCATCTTCATTTATAGCAAGCTTATAATGCGTTTTAGCATAAACTGTATACATCTATTCAGTTGGCATTAAAAATGCATCAGTGACAAAGAACTGAAGAGTGGGCTTATTCCTGGTTGCTGTCTCTAGCAGAGGATTTCACCAGTGACTCTTCCACGAGTCTCCATATGTTGCAAACACAACAGTGGTGTTTAGATACTTTTGATACTCTTTTCAGATGTAGGATGCTAGAAAAATTTTAGCTGAAATACCAGACTTGAAACACAAACTTGAAAAGTATATCACTTTCATACTGTTGTATGGTAGCCTTGTATTCTGCTAACAGTTTTTCTTGCCCTGCCCTATGGTTCASAAATGAGACCTAATATACAGAAATGTACCGAAGAAGCCTGGCTAATAGCTTGCAACACATAAAGTGAATGTGTCTGAGGTTTAGGGATTTCCATGCAAAGATTTTCTGTATGCTGAGACTGTACATCTGTCAGTGTGAGGACCAGGGTAATCCACGGATGGCTTGTGGCTGTTTGCCCTTCTAAATCAGAATTTGGAAACCAGCATACTGTGAAATTAATCTGTGATACCATGTACACAAGAATAGCTTGATCCCAYCTCAGTTCAGCAAGCATTTTGTAGTACTATCATTTGGGCAAATTTGTRGCTTTTTGTAGGGAAGGCCAGTTGATTTAGTTTTCTGCATTTTTGCTGCTGCTTCAAGTACGGAGCAGGTTCTGGGCGACTCTGTCCAATTACAGGGTCTTTTCAATTTGCGTGACCTGTTGTTCTGTGTTTACTTTCACTTGGCCAGTTCCTCCTCCTCTTACCCCAAGCCTTCTTTTGTGCAGCTGGCTACAAAGGGTGGTCAGTAAGGGCCCTTCTGGTTCTTTTGAATTTTAGCAGACTTGGTAACTATTCATTGCTTTCTGCATCCTAAATCAGGCACTCTCATCAACTTTTCTTTTTATTTGGTTGTCAGTCAGTCTGTAACAATAGTTCTGCTTAATTTCAGAGTAGAAGTTTATTCTTTTTATCTCAGACCTGTCATCTTACTATTCTTTTCTTAGGTGCATTTTTTACTGCAGTTGGTGCAAAACCAGCATTAAATTGCCTTATATCCTCAGGAAAATAATTCTGTCTCTACTGATTTGTCTTCTAGTGCCAAACTTCCTCTTGATAGTTTTACAGATAATAGCAAAGTCAAATGTTGGCAAACAAGGGGAATATTGTTCATAAATACAAACATTTGTGTTATTTACACTTAGTGTAATGGTGGGGAGCGCAGTTCAAACAATAACARTAATAACAATAATTTGATGATTCTAGCTGATGCTCGGCCAAATAAACACTCTATCTGCAGTCTTTCCTTACTGTACATGTTCAGCACAATAGTCAGTCATAAATATAAAGTTACAGTACATCTAGACTGTTACARAGATGGAAGAGATGGTCATACATACTGCTGCCTGTAAATGCATGTCCTTCCATGCAATAGAGACACCTCATCCCCTTTACTCAGGAGTTGCACTGCAAAATGTACGTGAGTTTATAAACATGCTATGTATGAGTATAATTATACAGTGGGTTCTTGGATGTTCACACTGCCTCTGGGCCTAGTGTAAGTTATTCTGTGCTAGTTACAATTTGTGTGTCCTTTGTGAGACAGACCCTTCCTTTTGGCTGCTGGGACCTCCTTTTAGGGCTGCTAGGTGTTCTCTTCCGGCAGTCTGCAGAAGGTAGCCTTTTTAGTACATTTGGAGCAATGGTAGTCATAGCCATCCGCCTATTTTCAGTTTTGTGATCTTCATTCACTGTCTTTCATTGGAAGTGTTAAAAACAAACAAGCAACCAGCCAACCCACCAACAAATTTTGTGGCCTTGTCATTCCAAGGAGTAGTCAGAATGCCTTGGCATGTGATTGAATTGATGGCATTGTTTGAGTTGCAGAAAAGACAAGTTTTTCCCCACCATTTCTCTCTTTTACTTTAACAGGGCCRTTCGAAATAGAAAAATGTATGGAATTATGTATGATTGACAGGCAAATATTAGGACAAGGCAAATAAATAAAGCTTATAGAAGTTTGTGGAAGGATGTTATTTTTTGAAAGGAGTTTTAGGCGCAAGAGCCACTATCAAGAAAAATTGCCAAAATTCTTGCAGCAATAAGCTTCTGTCTTTGTGTTGCCTGTGCTTTTGTACATGTATAACAATAACAGCTAACGGACAAGCCAATCTTTCTGGTTCTGTCCCTCCCTTTTCCTGTGAGAAGATAAGAAGAAAATTGGAAGTGCTGTACATATCCTGTTCCTGTTTTGTTTCAGATCTAAGAAGGGCTTCTGCTTCACTCTGGTAATTGGGTTATATATTGCAAGAGGCCAATATGTTTGCCTGATTAATAGTTTACTTTGACAAATTGTTTATTTGTGAAAAGTACATTGAACATGCTGCATTTTAATATTGAGATAAAAAGTTTGATTTACTCATCTGTAAACATGCTTCTCTACTCTCATGTAAACCATGTATAAATCACATTTGAAAAATGAGTTAATCATCAGCAGTCAGTTAAAAAAAAAAAAGATGTTTCCATGGCAACAGTTGCTAAATTAAATAGTGAATTAGTACCTCCTCCCCTATTCTTGTCCACAAACTTCCCTTACTTGAGCTCAGACAACTTATACTTTATCAGTGATTAAGAAAATAATTGTACCTGCTAAAAAAGAATAAATTCACCACTGCCTGTGTGTATAATGGTTATTAGATAAAAACTAAGTAATAATTATTGCTGGGTAGTATTTTACATCTGCACTTCTGTAACTGTCAGCAGGCCCTGTAAGAATACTTGCTATGGTCTTTCTATACCCCCTGTGGACTTACTGTAACTGTATTTCCAAAAGTCTGGAAAAATCTTCTGGTCTGGATCAAATTCTGACTAATCTTGGCCTCCACTGTAGGGGGAAAAAAGATTTGGAAATGATGTCACTTCCAGTGGCTCTACAGTCATTTCCCCCTTTTCTTTATATGCATCAGGAAAAATTACTGTTTCAAGAAATATACTGAAATTGTTCAGCAGATATTTAGAGGTTATTATTCCTAATTGTGGCAGGTAACATGAGGGAGAGAGCGTGAGGATTCCAGGGCAATGGACACTGGCGTTCTGGGCTGACGTGTCGGCTACTCGTCTGGTGTTATACTTGTGAAATTATAGAAGTGATGAAGACAGGTCATGAAGGACCTTTGCAAGTGCAGATAGGTAGCTCTCCTGTGATAGGAGGAATCAAGGGAGCCTGGCAGAGCTGCAACTGTGTGAGTGGATGAGAGACRTTGTATGTTAAGGCAGTTACACGAAAGGTATCTGTAGAGTTGCCTACTACCTGTTAGAGGATCTGGAACCRAAGCAAGCTGCCAAGAGTTGGAGAGTGGTCCAGAAGAGTGTGTGCACACTGYGTGTGTGTATGTTTGGATTATTGGMTGTCTTCAGTGCTGTTGCTGACAGTGGAGCCTGAATCAGCTTCCTACTTAACTTGTGCCTGCAGATTGCAAGGAGGGATGCGTGTTTTGGTGCACAGTTTCTCCCTAGTCTCCTTTAGGTCACCTGTTTCACCTTTGTGACCTACCTAACCCCACAGAAGTAATGATACATGCAAGCTAAGTTTGTACTGCACAGGGTCTTGCTCTCTTTTCACAGCCACCAGAGAAATTCTGCTCACTTTCTTTAGGTCCTATGCCAGTTGAATTGTGAAGAGAACAGGGACCTCAGGCAGAGTCATAACTGATACTTCTGTTCTCTTTACCTCTGTTACTTTCTTTCCTTTGAAGTTCTGTTGGTTTGAATGAGCTCTATCACTCCATAAACAGGAACTTATTGTAAGCAATTACTGTGCGTGCAGAGAGCAGAGACAGCTTGTTTGAGCTTGTTATTAGTTATGCTTTTATCATTGCTGCATTATTGCATGTGCCTGTTTAGAATGACCTTTTGTTTGTCTGTTCCAGCTGATGTACAAGTGGGTTTATAAACTTACTGGAAAATATAGTGTAAAATAACGCCGATTTTTAGCTTAATTTTCAGTTCCAAARTCCATGTTATTTCATGTTGTTAAAAAATGACTTCCGCAGGGCACATTCGGGTGGATTTTCACTGCAGTTAAAGGACAGAAATCTTCTAATCTAAGAGAAAGAGCAAGTTTTAGAGCTTAGCAGAAGGAAATGGAGTTCCTAGGTTTGTCATGTGAGACAGAAAAGGATCCTCCTTTTGGGTATATCTTCTGTTACAGATACGCCTCTTAATGTCAGGGAAGCTACTACTACGTTATACTAATACATTGGCTGATGAAAGGAAAAAGACTTCCAATCTGTGCATTCAGATATTTGTGTGCTAGTTTTAGCTCTTCTCTTAATAGAGTGGGGGCATATCAGTGCTTCCACAGCTCACGTTAGGATGCTGTGAAAATGAAGTAGCACACCCATCCTCACCCTTCAGGAATTCTTGGAGAAACATGTTATTTAATGATAACACTGTTTTTAGTGATGTGTATTCATGGAATAGTGAAAATGCCAAAGGGTATAAATGACCAGACTTTGTGATAAAGCATTTTGAAAATTTTTTGCTTTGGTGGGATACTGGACAATCTGAGTAGGATCATGAGCAATTTTCGAGCAGAAGTTACTGAAGGAGGATTATRTGAGTATGTATGTTTCATAACCAGCTAGCATTCAAGAGAACTTTGATACCATTTTAATTTATTTATTTTACRAAAATGTTTACACTGTTCTTTTCTGTTTCTTTTCCAATTATTTTCTGATTTTCTTTCCTATTCAGCTGCTCTGCATTTTCTTCTAGTTTCTAGAAGACTGTCTTTTTTACTTTCGTAATGTCCTCAAAGCAGTCTGTATTTCAGAGCTACCTCTCCCCAGTCAAGAACCACCAGACGTCATGTCCTCTGGAAAAGGACAGTCCCTATGATGCAGTTGGAGACCTTGAGACTGCTTTTCTGGCCTGAGAGTGAGCAGACAAGAGACTTGCCCTCTATGACCACATGTACCTTACGTATAGTCAGACAGCCTCGGCCTGTAAAGAGCTTCTGTTACACAGGAGTTGCCCAACTATGGCCTGTGAGGATGGTGCTGCACAGAATAGGCCCCCTGCTCGGAGACGGGTGGAGCAGCGTGTGCAAATCTTCATGGAGTCGAAGGGGGCAGGAATAGGAGAGCTCACTATTGCGTGGCTCAGCAGTTGGTTCAGCTGGCCAGACTGGAGGCTGGGAGTTGTGTTAGTGAACACTACCAATGATGGTTGAGGGAGGGCAGTACRTAAAGCATTTACATTAAGACTAGGAACACATATGCTTTTTGTGCTCCACAGGATAGCAGTGTTACTAGTAGGTTCTGAATTTTATAAGACTCCTACATAAAGATTGTTTAATAACTTTGCAGAAAGATATAGAAGGTAAGCAGGTGGGTTATTTTTTGATTATACAAATTAAAAAAAAAATTGAGATAAACCCCTCAGCAGTTCTTTCTGATCACAGTGCTCTTCATATTGTGCATCTGYTTTTTTAAATTAACACTACTTTTGTGCATTTTTGTTTTCATTTTATTTTTGTTACATATTTTTGTCAATAGAAATTGCTCTCAGTAGGCTGAATGGGAAGCTCAGTTTTTGTTTCCAGCCACAGTCCGCAGTGTCTTTCTGCTATACAGCATCAGGATCCTTCTGTTCTGAAGGATTCTTTCCTTTTAGTACAAATAAATTGCTTGTGCCATAGCAAAACAAAACCTTTGAAAAAAGGCTGTTCCTAAACAATAGGAATTACTTTGTTTTTCACTCTGCTGTCTCTTGACTAGGTTTAAGTGTTTTAATTTTTCAACCAAAGGTTTCCAAGGAAGAGGTCAGAAAGGCAAAGAATAATAAATATCTCCTTTACTTTTCCATTTTGTTCTTTGGGAATAAGCTGAGGGGACATGTATTAAAAGAGGAAAATGCTTATTCTCTTCTATTACCCAAAAGATTTCTCATTTGCAGTGCTCTTCTGAACTCTCAGTGCATTTCATTCCCCTATGCTTTGTAGCTTTATATGTGACCCAGTTTCTCTTTTGCCTCTCTTCTGCCTCTCTTTCGCCTGTCCTCTCTTCATCCTAAACTGGGAACTTGAGGACGGAAGAGTGACTGGCAGAACTGTACCATAGCAATAGGAGACTAGCAGCAAGGAGAAACTGTCTCTGCACTGTTCTTTTTCTTATCCCTTAGAACAGTCTTAGGCAAATATCAGAAAGGGCAAAAGTGAAAATCTATGAATTATAAAGGTGTTCAGAAATGTTTTACTTTCTTTCAATGGCAATTGGAGATGTAGAGTCAGGCTCCCTTAGTGAGGAATGAAGGGAGGAATGACTCAGCACAAAAGGACTTGGTTGGGGCCAGGTTGTCCATATTTTGTTTTTTAAAACTCTGTGTATCCCCGATCAAAATGAAACCATTACCGAGGTCTCTGGCATATAATAGCTGCTGAAGCCAGCAGAATGTTAGCAGTTCTTATTTGATTTTATAGCTGCTTTTCTGTCAGCCCTGAAGTAATACTAAATATACTCACTATTGCTCTTTATTAAGAAGACAGAGTGAAAACGAAGATAGAGTGAAAACTCTTAACTGCTTTTAACCATTCTCTGTTAATTTTCCAACTCCATCCAACTTGGCATGTGATCAATTACTCTTGATCTGCTGTGTTTGAAAGGAGTTCAATGAAGTTTACCCTGGAAGGATGGAAATCTGTTAATTTGGATATTTTGAGTTCAGGGGTTGTGTCCTCATACATTTACTCAGAAAACTGAGAGAGGACAACTGTGCAGGACTACAATTGTCCAGAGAGCACATGTTCCTTCTGTATTCAGAGCCTGGTCCGTGTTTCCTGGCATCTGGGTGCTACACTGGATTAAATTTTAAGAGTCTGTTTTTCATTATTAAGCTTGGAGAATCAAGGACACAAGATGACAAATTCATCAGTGTCCCAGTGAAATGAACGCAAATAGCTCATTCTTCAGGTTCCTGAAAATATTTAGCTGGAGCTATTTAGAGTTTAAATGCATGAACTGAGCTTGGGGTGAAATGATCATTTATTGGTTTTGCTGAGGTATGGAAGGTGATTTGTTATGTGCTTTTTGTTTCGTCTGCTCAAACTCTGTCTGATTTTGCATGCGGAGTTCACTAACATGTTCAGCAGTATTAGGAAAGTCAAACAGAGTTGTAAAGTGATTTAAAACTCGGATTCCTCACCTCTGGGGAAACTTAGCCACAGAGCACGTCACAGGAAAATTAGTCACCTGTTTCCCACCATTTTTCAGGTCCCAAAATTCTTCTGAAGACATGGGCAATTAAAACAGATCTTCAGTTGCAAAACTGACTTTGTGGAGATTGCCTGCAGTGGACATCCAAGAGTTACATAAAGTTAGATGAAAAAATATAATTCTGTCTGCCTTATTAAAAATAGGAGTCTTTTTTTCTTCTTGGTTCAAACTAGTGAGAATTATGTCCCCTCTTCAAAAATCCTGTTCATCCAACCCCAACTGAAATGATGACTCTTAAGGACAAAGAATGTGCAGACAAAGCAACAGAAATAAAGTTGGGCTTAGTGAGCTCCAAAATACTTCAGTTAGAGAAGCAGCACCTATATAGTCAACATATTGTTGTTGTCCATATTGTTCTTCTATTTTTCATCCATCCGTTTCACTTTCTTGACCAGCAAACCCAATTACCTGTCCTCTTGTTTTGGGTCAAGGATTATGCCAGGGTTTATTGCACTTGGCTTCGTTTCTGGAAGCTGTTTAACCTGTGAATTGGAGACTGAAGACAAAAAAAAAAAAAGATGGGAAGGAAAAAGGAGGGAAAGTGGAATGACGAGAAGTGTCCGAAGTCTGCTCCTTGCAAGGAGGAGAGGCACAGAATGAGGAAATGCAGAAGACGGCATTATAGGCAACAGAAAAAAGTTTTGGCTATTGAAAAGGGACAAGGGACAAAGAGGAGAGGGTAAAAGATGGACTAAACTGAATAAAAAGAAGAGAAGAGAGAGCAAATTTTGTGCAATGAACTAAGATGCTTGAGATAAGGAATRCTTTGAATTGGAAAGAGTAGACAGCAAGCAAGTTCAGGAATGGATTTAAGGGAAGAAAAAACCGGCAAAGAAGGACATCATCCCCTGTCTCAACTGTATAGTTCCTGCAGGCTTGTTTTCTTTCAGCTCTTTGAAAGGATGATTCCCTTTATCTCCTCTCTGCCTGTGACCTTTCCAGTAAGCCTCAGTTCATGTTCTCCATGGCATTATTAATTCCACACCACAGTTGTTTACAGCCCTTTCGAAGGCCTGGAAGAATGGAGTTGTTCCCAGCAGTTAAAGAGAGTTAACAGTTCCCTTGTGAGAGTATTGAAGCTGGTAATTTTAGAATTAAAGCACTGCTGATTCACAGAGAAGTGAGCTGCTACTGACTACTCTTGTAACTCCCAAGGTAGTCCTGACTCACTGTTGGAAAAACATGGCTCTAAGAGTACAGTCCGCAGCAGTCAGCCAATGATTTTATTTTTGGTTTTGTAAAGGCAAGCATATGAGAAAC
>NW_028186354.1:639934-702577 GCF_003343005.1 Rhea americana | reverse complement strand
TCAACTGACATGCTTTTCAAGGCAGCAGCTGACAGCATATGTGACAGAGAAATGTGTTTTTCCTGTCTCTATGCAAGATCTTTTTTGTTGGAAGGCGTCATTCATATTCTTGTCACTAGTGAAATGTCTGTGAGTGAGACCTGGCCTCTTGGCCTGATGCTGATATTGTGCTCTGCATAGTACAAATAAGTATTATTAACCTCTGCAAAGTTTAGTAATGAGCAAGAGATGAAATACCTAGACAAACACCTGTGTTTTGTGTAATTAACACCTGCTATTATGTTTGTGTATTTCCTGGCTCCAGAGATAGAGAATTAATGAAATCAACTATGTAAGTAATCTGAAAAAAAATTTTGCAGATAGTATGATAATACGTTCCTGAATTTGCTGTTGCAAGGCCAGGAAATTAGAAGGGTGAGAAAAGCATCAAGTTGTTCTAAAAAATGAACCAGACCAAAACACCAGAAGAATTTCGAAAGGATTGCCTTTTGCGTCTGGACATAAATTAGGCACTTGCTAAGGAGAAAAAAATATGTTTTATTTTAGTGTCTTCTGTAAACTTTGCTCTTTTGTCTATGCAGCTGGTGATGGCTATTGTCAAAGGCGTTTGAAAAGTTACTGGTGGGGTACAATAAAGTTCTTTGCTTTTTAACAGAGATGGCTGTTTATTGTCCATAGTGTTACCTTTGAAAACAATAGCAGTGGGATGATTACTTAAAGGCAGTGTCCTGTTCTAGAGTCTGCACAGAGGTAGTATTCTAATTATTAAATTGAGGGAACAGCAGCTTAAACCAACTTCTGCACATCTCTGTTGAAAGCAGTAAGGTCTCCTTAACTATTTAGCCAAATTGTAATAGTCTGGTAAATGAGGTTTTTTTATATTTTTTCATATTTTTTTTAAAAAAAGAACAGAGATCTTTATTTAGTTTGCAAATGATTTATAGTGATACTCTTTGGAAACATCTGGTAGGTAAGTAAGGTACAGGTTTTTTCCAGTTATGGTCACTAAAGAATCTGGGGCACCTGCTTAAAAACGTTGTAGCAAATGTTGGGATAGGCAGCACYGTTTTTGTCACATATGTTCTCATACTCTCTAGAGCATGTTGTGTTTCTGCAACAATCAGTTTTTTTTTCAGTAGGTAAATGTTTCTTCACATTAATGGTTCTTTTCTCTACTCTTTCCTATATAGATCTGTAAAGCAGAACTGAGTTCAAAAAGATTTGACAAATTAATGGATGCTTATCTAGCATTTCTAAAATTACCAACAGGATATTAGTTAAGCTTTTATCTAGAACTGGTTAAACTCAGCCCTGCTTTCTGCGTATGAAGTACGTGAAGTGTGGATGGAATTTATGGTTTGAGGATTCTGCGTTTTATTGACAGTGTAAGCAAGACATAAGTGCAGCTAGCCTGTTAATGGACTAACTCATTTAGAGTCTGGGACTGGAGATGAATCAGGGACATAGGTGACAATGTTACAATTTAATCCATTTGGATACTTGACCTCTCTCAATCATTTCAATCATCAGCAACACTTCTGCATTTCAGCAGCATGTATAACTACCTTTGGGTAATTGCAGTGTTCTGAGAACAAAAAAGAAGTGGCAGCCCAAAGTAATTATCTTAGACTTTTGCAAAGGGCATGAAAGCATTAGAATCCTCAGTTCAGAGTATTCTGGGTTACGTGTTCTCTTAAGATTTGATGACAGATTCACATCTCAAAGCCCTCTGTTAGCAAGTGTAGAAAAATACTCTTATTAGTGGAAGAGCTTTTTGTGTGTTAGTTTGCTAAGCAGTACAGGATTAATGAAATGCAAGGTAACTCAGGCCCTCCAAGTTTCCTGAAGCAACTCCTGTAGTTTCTAGGTGRAAAGGACTTCTGTGGTGATCTTGTTGCACATGAATAATGTCTGGCAACTATGTGACAGAGAACAGACCTTCTACTACTGCTGCTTGGAATATTTTGAGTGTTTTGAATAGTCTGCTGAACTCAAACCTACACTGTTTGTTCTCTTTTCACAGATCAGAACCACAAGTTTAATCAGCAGTTTAGATAATTCAGTGTCTAAGTTGAGAAAGTTCATCCATATTATGTGAGCGTAAGTAAGTGGTTATTGACGTGGGAAGACTTGCCAGTACTGTTAAAATGATCAGCAGTAGAAGTTGCAATACCAGTGCTGGAAAACATTGACTTTAAATTGAAATCCTATACCTTTCATCTGAACACATGCTGCTTAGAATTGGAATATGAAGCATTAACTGTGATTTACTTTCCCCTCTCCCCCCAAAATAAGCCACCTCAAAATAAGCCACCCCAAACCAGCAGCTGTTATTCCTTAAATGAAGATTGTTTAAAATCAGTGTGAAAAATGTAATATCGGGAGTATGTCTAAAATACAAGCTGAATTTCTGAGATTCAGCCTTGACAATGAAGTAAAATTATAATAGGTCAACAGGTCAATGACTTAATAGAAGTCAGTTATTGTAGAAAATATATTCTGTGAGAGAGGACAGCACTGGCTGTTTCCCAGTGAAGCTGAGTACTGTTAGTGTTCAACTGTGACAGACAGGAGAGGAGGCAAGAAGTGCTGCTTTGATTTCAAATTAAAAGATGAGTTTTATGTCGACGATGCATATGCAAAGCACCTAATATGTTAATGGGTTTAACTGAATAAAAATATGTAGTATACATGTAGCTGGTATATGTGCTAGAGATTGATATATAATAATGCACTTTAGGAAGAAGTGCTTTCAATTTAGGGAATACAAATAACGTGTAATTTGAGGGCTTCATATAGAATATTTGAACTGATGAGTTGAAGAGAGGCCCTGCTTTTCCTGTTGTATAAAAGATGCATTTTGGGGTCTTGGTTTTTTTCTTTTTTGTTTGTTTGTTTGTTTGTTTGTTTGTTTTAAAATCTGGTGGGATTTTGGCATGTGCAGAAGACTTTGAATACGAGTAGTAAAGTGCAGTTTTCTTTACAAGGAATTGTGATAGGGATTATTTAGTTGCCTGAGAAGAATCTCAATTTGAATTGTCTTCCCATATTTCCTGTACATAAAACGTAGTAAACTTCTAAGGGTGCAATTTTATGAAGTACTGGGCAGTAAATGGGTACAAAACATGTTATGCTGTCATCATTTGTTAATTTGTATGGATGTTATATATTTTTCTGTTTCTGGTATCCTTAAAACTGCCATCACCACATTAGCTGCTTTACAATTGTGATAGTCAAGGGAGAAGGACATACAGTCCAAATTCTGGTCTCTTTTACAATTTTGTATATCCTGTTTAATTACCGTGCTAAAGTTTAAGATACTGCAATGTTATTGTTTGAGGAACTGAAATAAGAATTAGCCTTGATTATGTTTTTTTTAGTAGGCTTTTTTTTTTTTTTTTTTTTTTTTCAGTAAAAGTCAATCCAGTTTTATTTTCCATCAGCTTCAGCTCACAGGGTTGTTTCCTATGGAGCAGGGGAGGAGAAAAAGAAGAACAGGTTCCTTATTCTCTGCTACCCTTACACACAGTGGTTAAAGCACTTATATTTCTTAGGTCAAATCAGTTTTTTTTCATCTYTTCTAAAAGATATTAGCTGCATGCAGGTGTTTAGGACGTTAAATTTTTAGGATGAAAATGTTCATTGCGTTTTAATGAGATACATGTAAAATTATTTTTATTTAAAAACACAGAAGTAGAAATCAAATCTCAGCATTCTGAAAAATTTCCACTGATTTGGTGTACTGCTCACTTTTAGTTCCTGCTGAAGGATGCTTTGGACTTGGAGGAACTGATTGTGCACATACTGCTATAGAGACTTGCAGTTTTGAGTTTTCTGCTAGTCCTAAATGTCTGCTCACACAAACAGTTGTTGGATATGTTCAGGGCTTTGCATAGAATATTTGAACTGATACATTGAAGAGAATTACTAAATTAGCTCCCTGTGAGTTGTAAGCAGTTGTCGTTAAACCATGAGAAAAACTGTGGCAATCACACAGCAATTGGATTGTAGCCTGGAGTTCAGGGTGTTGTGAAAGCCTTTGGCCATGCAGGAGTCCACCTYGTCAATGCGAGGCAGCATGAATCTCAGTGCAAGGATAGCTATCTCATGCCATTTTCTCTGTGCATGCCCTACTGTTGCAGAGTATGGCTTCTTGGGTTTCATTCTGAGTATTTTATATGACTGTTCTTAATACCCACATAGTTATTGTGGATTATGCAGAATGTTTCCAGCCTCGTTCTCTGTGGACAAAAAAGCCTCGTTGAGACATTTGTTATGTATAATATTTTGTACTCCTAGATAATTAGAGCTTTTTCATTGCACATGCAGGTAGAAGTCTCACCTGGATTATTTAGTCATTTCATATCAAAACACATTGATTTGGGTTTAAAAAGTTACTGATTGGGTCAGATTTATTTTAAACAGTTTGTTTTCCTGTCATGCGTAGTTTTCACTACATGAATTCTGAAAATGCATCTGTTCTATAGCTACCTGATCTGACTGCTGCTTGCTATTGCGTTCCTACAAATAATTGTTAACTTTCCTTTTTCAGTTCTGAATGCAGCCTGTTGGTACCTTAGCTAATGCTTTGGAAATAGTATCTTGCAGGACAKCACCCGTTTCATAGCGAGATCGAAGGCGTACTGTCTTAAGGTCTTTGTTAGTTTCAGCTTATTTCAATATCAGTGCTTTTTTGTTTTTTCTTTAACACAGCTGAATTTGTGGGGCAGTTTACTGTGATAAATTGAGATTAATTTACTTCAGATTTTAATATGCCCATTCATCTATAAGCTGTCCTTTTATTTAGAGATTTTCCCATATTTGCAATGGCTTTGTCTTTCTTTATCCAGATTAAGGCTGCTCGCATTATGCCATCCTAGCAATACAAAGATACCACAGACTAGTGAAATATACAGATTCGTGTCTGCTTTAATTGGCAATGGCTTTGATTCAGAATCAGTTTGCTGTAGTGTATAAATATTTAAAATAACACTTTAAAGTGACTCGTATGTACAATACAATTCCCAAATTTCCTGGTTTTGCATTTAGAACCGAGAATAGACATTTTACTGTTAGCAGTAGTGGGAAGGGAGAAAACCATAGGTATTCTAATAAAAGCTTTTCGGCAATTAACTGGTTAAATGTTTTCATCGAGATAAGTTGATTTATTTTGGATAACTTTCGGATATGGAACATGCTGTTAGATATGAATATTATTCATAGGGTTTTTGTCCTCAGAACAKCTGATGGTATTTTACAGACAGCCAGAACTGTGGTCGCCTACGGCCCTTCCAAATGAGGCTTTCTGTGTTGTACCAACAAAGTAATGCCATCCATTGTACAGAAAACAAACAAGACAATAATGAAACAAGACCAGCCTGGAATGTTTGTTCCCCATTTGCTTTTGCAAATGCTTCTGTTGGTTCTAGGGCAAGAAGTAGTGGCCTGAAGCTAAAGGAGGAAAAAAGTTTTCACTGSGTGCTGATAAATCACTCCTGATAGGAGAAGCAATTTGTAAATAAACAAGGTGGTTGCARAGACATCATTATTGCAAATAATCTACAGTTTTCCGTGTAAGATTTGGAGCATGCTAGAACACAGGCCAGACTTTACTAGCTGGGATATGCTGTGTCTGTAATTTTATCACACGAGACAACTGTTTTCAGTGAAGTTGCACTGGATATTCACTTCTGTGAAATAGCAGAACTTTATTTTGCTGCACATGTGAAATCAAACATCAATCTGTACAATTCAGTTACTGAGGTAATATGCTTTCTCCCATTACACTTTAACAAATTAATCATAGATTTAAATCTCCATTCAAGTGAGTAATTTCATATCCAGAATGCAAGCTGTTGTACTGTTTTTAGTGTACTGCTGTCCTTGATTACTGCATACAAGCAAAATCTCTAGGCATGTAAAAAAAAAGCAATAGAAATCAATGTAATGGCTGTTCTCTTTGAAGTTAGACATGGATTAAATTATATTGCTGAATAAGGACAGCATAGGCTAAGAAAAGGATCTTTGGAGTACGGAATATGTTGTCTTTTGTGGTTATTACGTTATAGGCAGTAATAGTACACAACAGGCATCTCGGATAGTTTCTTACTGTGAACGAGGAGGATGGAATTTCTTGATGTAGTAGTGCAAGGGTGCAAGTGTGTGCTCAAGAAGCCTGAGCTACAAGCCAGCAATGTGCCCTCATGGCCAAGAAGGCCAACGGTATCCTGGGGTGCATTAGGAAGAGTGTTGCCAGATCCTGCCAGATCCTGCCCCTCTACTCAGCCCTGGTGAGACCACATCTAGAGTCTTGTATCCAGTTTTGGGCTCCTCAGTACAAGAGAGACATGGAGCTACTGGAGAGGTTCCAGCTAAGTGTGGCAATGGGCATGTTAAGATAACTATTGAAATAATGAGAGTGTTACTTTCACGGGGCATTTCTGAAAATAATCTGTATCCCTTTCATGACTTCCAATAAACTGGAAAATCCATTTCTATTCTTGCTAACAAAGAAGCAATTTATTCTTTGATTCACTGAAAATATTCTTGCACTTTAACCTTTGCGAAAAGTCACTTCTGTAACGTTATTATGATTCCCCATTGCCTGAACACAA
The DNA here is from genome assembly GCF_003343005.1 of Rhea americana. Classification (NCBI taxonomy): domain Eukaryota; kingdom Metazoa; phylum Chordata; class Aves; order Rheiformes; family Rheidae; genus Rhea; species Rhea americana. Next base: position 695,963 of record NW_028186354.1, on the reverse strand, counting down.
ATGTTTGATTTTGGTTTTCAGTTAAACGGAAAGTACCAGCAGTTCTTTTAAAGTARCATAACCTTATTGGAATAAAGATAGGATCATTAATCACATGATCAGAWGTACATCATAACATACATCTAGGAGACAGGTTGACAAACTTCTCTATTTTTCTTTGTAAGGAGAAATGTTATCAAGAAGGTGTATGTGCCCACACTTGCAAAGATCTTAATTCTTATCAAATCTAGGGAAAATGTCACAGGAGGAGGCTCAGCTACAGGAAGAGCTTTTGAATGAAGTCAGACCCATTAATTCTTTAAAGCAAACACTGTTCAAAACTCATTCAAATATGATTCAAAGCTGAGTGATAGTTTGAGAARAGGGAAATGTGTTGACCTTTCATTTTTAGTATTTAAACCTAACTTATGYGTAAACAAATTGAACAATGGCAAAGAAAGCTTTTATGAAGGTATGTCCTGGTTTTGTGCCTTTCTCACTTATTCTGTTTGGAGTATTTGACATGTTTGCAGGATGTGTGCACATATTTGTGTCAGTATCATCATATGCAATTTCAGTTGCAATACATGGCAAAATAATGGCCTGCCCCCTTCATCCCTTCTGCTCTACTGTTTACCCTTTTCACAGATATTACTGCTCAACAGGTCAGGCTGCTCTACTGCTGTGGAAAGTTCTTTCTACACTGTTGCCTGTCATGTAATGATGCTACATTAATGTGTCTGGGTGAGAGTTAAACAAGCCTTCTTCCTACATCATTTGTGCAGGGCACTGATAAGCTCATAGTAGCCTTCTGTAGGCAGGAGTATGATGTACAAATACAGGAAAGTATCTGTGTCTTATAAACTTGCTCTRGTTTCCAGTACAACAGTATTTTTAGTTCACAATCCATTCCCTACACTGTCGTTTATTAAATGTTTTGAYTAATGGCTAATAACCATCTTGGAGGAGGAGGAAGCCAAAACATCCATGTTTAAGAGCATGTCCGGAGGCTTGAAGTAGTCATTTGTTCTGTGTCAAATGGAGCTCAACAAGAAAGGGTTACTGAATTATGACCATTTCAGTTGGTTTAATGTGCATTTAGACTATTTTGGCTTCCACTTTTGAAGGTTACATTTGTTATGAGGCCTTGAGGCCAGTTCCATTATTAACTAACAGTTTATGACACCCAGTAGACTTCATTTAAAACAATATATCATGCAGAAAGCTGTCCAACCCTCTTTTGGAACTAGTAAGTCTGTGTAAAACAGGGTGTTTGGCATCCTACCCTTCAAGAGAAATATTCCTCTTTACTACCCTCACCTCCATTAAATTGCAGTCAGAGTATTGAGGGCATTACATATCCAAAAATACTAAAATATCTTGCTCTCTAAYTATATTTTTCATGCCAGATGTTCTTTTTTTCACCTTAAGAAATCTAAAMGAATAATCTCATGAATGCCATCTGAGACCATAAATTGTTTTGGCAGGCTAGCAGAAAGCATTGATTTCCTAGTGTGAACAACTGTGTGTAAGAAAGGTAGTTGATTTTTCTGCTTTTATTTTTGTCCTAATTAGATTGCTCTTTTTTAAATAATTGAGGCAAATGGATGACCTAGATGTTGACACCGAAAGATACAAAGCTAATACTTTTCTGCTGGTTGTACATAGTATTTTTAAAAAGTGGATGAGTGCATCTACTAGCCTTTAACTTCCCTAACATTCCCAAATCCTGAAAAGATTGGTAAGAAAGAGCTTGTCAATGCTAGCTATGTTGTTTCCCTTAAYGCAGTAGAAGTAAAGAAGTACTGTCTTAAATTTTCCTCCCATGTTGTTTGGTTAAAATACAAAGTTACATACACTGATATGGCAAATTCGAGTTTGGAAACTGAAATATGATTATATAATCACTTTCTTTTTTATTTAAGTAAACTCATACAAGGTTATTTTTATCTTTTTAAGTATTTTGGCACTTAAAAAAAACMCAAGCTATATTCTAGAAACAAAGTTTTAGGTTCATCAAATTACTTCTGTGATCAGTTTCTTAGAGTTCATGTTCTGCTGCAATCTTTTATTTGCAAAATACCATCAACATTTGTGTCTTGTGCTGCACACAAAACAAAAAGGAAATTTCTGCTCCAGTGAACTCATACTCCAGAAAGCAGACACAAAGAGGGCTTGGCTTGCTGAGCATCCCAGAGAAGGCAGTTGCTTGAAGATGTAATTCCATGTTACTAAATATTTTCCGATTGGCTTCCCTTTGTATTTTCGTTTTTAAATGATTTCGGTCAGGGGCTGTGGCTTGCAAAATATTGGCAATGTCTATGGGCTTTCCTGTGTAAGCRGAAGGCAGGGAGCAGAAGAGAGTCCTCTTTCCTGGTACCGGTGATGGTTTCTTACTTGGAAGAGTCTGTATGAGGAATTTCGTTAGGTATATTAATATTTGATATTTATCTGAAGTTTGTCCTTTGGCAGAAAGTTTTTACCTGAAGGTTAGAGTGCAGAGTATAGAGTATCTTCCATGTGAAGAGAGAAAGGAAGGGTATCTTAGAAGGTCAAGTGGTCTATCGTATTTCTTTGTGAGAGTAATTGGAGCAAACAATACAAACATTGTGCAGTGTGAATGTTCATCATTTTACTTCTGATTTCACTGGAAATGTATAGCATTTTCTTTGGTATGCTGAATTCTGATTTCTGTTACTACAAGGTGCAGTTAATACCATACAGTTTCATTAGGAATTAGTTTTCTTTGTACCTCATTTTCTACTGCTTGTGTATTTTAAGGGGGAAGCAGTCTGTTGTGGTCAGGGATTGCAATCAGTAGTGCACTTTTTGAAGGCAGTTCAATTTTCATAAATATATCGCTTTTCTTCTCTTCCTCGTAGCACCAAAGCAGAATATATCTGTTTAACAAGTCAAGAACCCATCTGAGTGTAGGAAAAACACTTTAGAAAACACAATCAAGTCTCCTAACCAAAGACTGAAATATTACAAACCAGATTTTCGCACTTGTTACCTTATTCCACAAAGTATTAAGGGACAATAGAAGTAAGTATGAAGCAAAAGAAAGAGAATAAAGCAGGAAAGGCAAAGCAAAAAAAAAAAAAGAAAAAAAAGAAAAAAAAAACCACCCATATGCTTGTCAGAATGTAGAAGATTAAATACTAGTCTATAAGGTGACATGACATTGCTAACATCATTGAAGATACTCACTTCTTGCACTGGAGAGGATCACAAAAAAGGGGCAAATACAGGATGTCTAGTTTATGCCATCACTTTTATTATTTGATGACAAACTGCCTCGGGATCAGATGCTCTTGGGAGCTCTCAGCTTTTGAGTAGGAGCCCCCTGTGGTGTACCCAGCAGACCTGCCTTGAGGTTACGCCCTCTGACCACATGCTGACATGCTTTCTATGGTATAGCCTTCACTCGTGGCCCTTAATCATCTGAACTTGTGGACTTAAAAGCAACCCAAGCCCATGAGTAGAGGGCATGCCCTGGGTCTCATCTCTGTACAAAGATAGATGCATCCAGCATGCGTATCTCAAGGCCAAGATATGTGGGCATACATTGTCAAAGGTGGCTTTAGGCTTTGACTCTGAGATGACTAAAGTATTGGACTAAAATAAGACGATCATTTCAGGTAAACTCACTGTATGTATCCTGTCTAAAGAATCAAAATACCTGTCAGAGAAAGAATGATGAAAAAAGAGAAAGAAAAACTCCAAATGCCTCGAGTTGTAATTTGAATGGATATCCTTCACTCTTTTGCACTGCAGCAACCTAGAATAGTCAGATATTAGATGCTCTGAAAAGAGCAAAGAGGCCAGGAAAAGCTGCAGCCCAAGAGGAAATAGAACACATGATATCCAAGCAGAATTAAGAGAAAAACAACTTTTTTCAGAGGGAAGGTAGTAGATTCATATGCCTGTATGTGAAACACCAAAGCATGCAGTAGTTAGTACTTTTTCTCCAAAGATTAAAGATACATTTTTCACAAAGCTTTTTGTTTGCTGCCGCATGAGCATGGCCCAGATAGATGATTTTGAACACTTTAACGCTGCATAATACCAAAACTCCCTGTATAGTGCTTTGAAGCAAAAGAGTGGTAAAAYGCTAAAAATTCAGGCTCTGACAGCATGGAATAATGGAGAAAATTTGCTATGAAATCAACTTTAATAGAAACACAAAATCCAACAAATAATATGTGAAAGGAAGCACATTAACACACACTGCAAGAAAGCAAACAGAATTTGAGGACAGGAGATGTGTAAAACTTGCAATGTAATTTCTAGTAAAGATGCCTATACCATGGAAAAAAAGAAGTGCTGTTTGAAAAGAAAAAACACCCATATCCACAGCATACCCTTATTGTACCTGACCTTCAAGAAGAGGAGAGGATGTAACAAGAAAGAAAGAGTYTGGGGAGAAGGCACGTTCTTGGGCAGAGGTCGGCAGCAGACAGTGGCTAGCCGTATTGACTGYGACTCGCAGTGACAGAAGCGAACTGTAAGTTGGATACCGGAGCTTGCTGTTCAGGGAGGATGTGTGCTGTTTAGAGAGAGGGGAGGGGAAAGAGATGGAAACCACAGGAAGCCTTCAGTACTCTGATTGCAGCATATCCATTTCTTGTGATTAGAAAATAAAGAGAAACCAGTAGGATGTGGTAGATTAGCACTTCCAGCAAACTTGAAYGGAACACAGGCAAATGATTTCTCAGGGTTTGGCAAGTAGCCRGGGTTGGAAGGTGAGCAGAGGGACACAGGAAACTGAAGAACCCTTTTGTTTGATCTTTTTCATTTTGAAAGATAGATTTTCTTCACTGGTGATGGATAAGATGTTCTCTTGAAAAGACTATTGCTCCCTTTTGTGGTTTTATGAAAGAAGGGGATTTTTTACATCTTTGTCTGCTAGTTCACTGAGAACTTTTCACTGAGTATTATGAATGTTAGCGTATTTACTGAACATTGTGTGAACACGAACAATTTGTTGACTTAATCTGTGGTCCTGCCTAATTTTTACGGCTGTGTTATGCCAGGGAGTCCAGGTGTTTTGRTGTTACGGGCTACAGCTCTGGCTGGCAAGCAGCTGACGTCAACTAAAGTGTCTGACAAGAAGGCAGCAGCTAGGGAGATCTTGTTTATAGACCCCTTTGGGGGGTCATTCGATTTAGCAAGTTGCAAGTCTGGCGGTGAATCAGTACAGGCTCAAGGGTTGTAGAGAATTGTGTACAAACCACACGGCCCCAAACAACTGCCAAAAGCTTTCTCAGTTTCTTCTCAGCAAAACACTCATTAGCCTTTTTGGTCATTGTAGCAAAAGCAGTAGTAGCAATGTGTTTAACAATAATAAAAATATAATTATAAAGCATTAAGCAGTAGAAAAYACTGTTGATACAGCTATATATATTTTCAGCTTGCTGGTTGTAATTATCATTGTCTGTTTTGTGGTTGTTCTGTACTGTTGTATTCCTTTGCTCCATTTCAGATAAACAGTTGTATGGGGCCCAGGTTCTGCCTCTTGGCATGTGACTGCTGTATGAAGAGCACCACGTACAGCAATTGCCGCAGAAAGGCTACATTTGCCTTTAGTTATAATAAAGCAGTAATTGAGCCTTCCAGGGGAGGCATTTAGGTCTTGATCTAAAAGCTGTGCAAGTCTGTGGTGCTATGCCCTAGCGATGGCTTATGTCTTAGTCAAATGTTGCATTGTGCCATATTCCTAGTAAATTAAAAYGAAGGTACAGCTAGTCAGCTAGTTTTCTTATCAAATAATAGATTTTATTGTTAAAAATCATAAAGGTAAATGACTTCAGTTAACCCACAGGTAGCTTTTGATAGCAAGATGCATATATGTAGGTAGCATAGTGGAATGTTATAATAATTCCTGGAAATCATAACTACTAGTAACTAACACCAGCAATGTAGGTCATAAATGTGCTCTGTACTAGTTCGTTTCTGGCTGTTTTTCATAAAATTGGTTATGAGCAGATAGAGCCTCAGAACTCTACAGGTTTCCAGGTTAGAGCAATAACAGCAGATGTATGTATTTTTTTCACTGAAGGTTTACGACTCTTTGTATCATAGGCRGATGACTACTACGGTCATGACTTACATTTCCTATTCTCTGTGATTTTGCGAAAGGGTARAGGTATCTGCCTCAAATGGCGTTCTTCTCTGAGCAGGTCAGTGCTGCAGTGTCTGCTCCTTCTAATCCAGACTGGCAACTGTGCCAAACATCTTGGCACTACTTCAGAAAGATAGCATTTCTGTTTAAAGAAAGTGATGCATTGTGAAAGCTGTCATGTTATATTGTATTGATGGAGGGGCCAACTGGAATTACTGAGACAGAACTTTCTTCAATCACTGTAACCTGTGATTTCTGAAAAGTGTGAAAATGTTCCTTTTAAAACCAGTGAAAATGCATCTTTAGATACTTTGAGGCAGAACACACTACAAATACTATAAATRCTGCCCATCGGATGTTGCGTACATAGAGATCTTCATCTAAATATGTGTCAACTACAAGAACATTTATGAATGAATTTTTGTCCTGAAAGACAACCACAAGGAAAAGAAGACATAAAAAGCAACTGACTGATGCTTAACTAATGTGCATGTATTTAGGTCAACCTAAATTCTGACTTGTTATTTCTGACTGACCTGCCTTTTCTTACTGTTTGCAATTTAAAATAAAAGAAAGTTCTTTGGCTGAAAAAATAATCTGATTGTAGCCTTACTATTTAAGTTTTGATATTATCATATTTCTCAGCAGCATTTATTATTTTGGACTCCGTGCTTAAGTGCTACATAGCATGTTAATTAGCATTACCGTGCTAATTTAGCTTCTGTACTGGAAAAAGTTGCCTTATGGCAAGTCATGGCCTGGGGTGCAGCAGACAAAGAACTGCTTAGATTTGATTGAGCAGTCATGGCTTATATCACCTTCTCAGGACTACCACAGCAATTGTTGGTAAAGTGAAGTCAGAGTTTCAACATTACAAATTGGTGACCATGTCCTTTGGGCCAGTTGTTCCCTCGTTCTGATCTGAATTAATGTTGGTACGTATCTAGTGGCCATACTGAAGTGGCACAATATTTTGTGTGCAGTTGGCTTTTGGTAATGCTTAGAGTGAGKTTAGTAACTGATGCTGATTTCATAGTTTATTATCTGGCCACAGGATGTGGGAGAGCTCTACCCCTGCCGAGGAGCTCATAACATGCTTCCCTTTGCATGTCATTCCTGTTCGGGGTGGACTGATGAGGATGGATGAGGAAATGGTGTCGGGGCATGATGGGGCTTGTGTGCAACTTCCCACCCTGACGTTTACTATGTAGTTTCGTGAGCCAACATGCTAACCAGTTGCTGTCAGTAAGGCTCTCCCTGGGGGTGTATTAACTAGCTACATGATCAGTGTCTTAAGAGGTAAATTTGGCAGCTGCGTCACTGGTTTTACAGAAATCCAGTGCAGTGTTACCTCATGTGCTTTCATTTTTCACTTGCTAGAAGATGTAATGGTAGGTGATGTAGATGATGTAGAAGTTAGTAGCATTTAGTTACTAAAATAACCTGCCTATAATACATAACCTAATTTGTCTTTTGAGATTAATCCAGCTGTGGCAGACGTCTGAATAGTTTGTATTTTATTCTCTTTAAAAAAAGAAATCGTAGAGAAATTTTCAATATGCTTTGATTGTAAGCAGTTATTTCTCAATCAGACTGTAYACTGACTAAGCAGAAAAGGGCTCTAGAACAAAGAGCAGCTGCATGAAAACACAACTGTCTTCACACTGTCATGTTTTGCTTTTGATTACGCTTGAAGCCTTATTCATTGCTCCGAAGAGTTAAGAATCAATTCCTATTTAGCATTTACAAGGCCACAGTATACCTACTAAAGCAATTCCCAGATCAGTCAAGACTTACTTGTTATAATAGATCATAAAGCAGTAAAAAATGACTTCTTCAAGGGAAGACGAGAACCAGACACTGAAATGAACTCAAAATTATGGCTCAAGCTATGTTCAATATCAGCCAGTAGTTTCACTTATATCTTAAGTTTTAAATATTCTGCTGCTTTTCTTATACAAAATAAATTTTGAAAGGACAGAATAGGAGGTATAGCTTCTGTTGTCCATTCGTATTTCTTTACCTAYGCTTCTGGCAAATCTTGGCACAAAAAGGGTGAGCTAGTACTTAACTATGCCTAATAGTGTCATAGAATTATACAATAGCTTTTATAGTTACATTATTGTCCACTCAAGTTATTAAAAAATAATAAGACATTCCTTTGAGATTGTGAAAATGGCTTAGAAATTAGAGTTTGAAAATCATCAGTGAAAGACCTTTTCTATCAGACTTGTGCATATTTTCTGAGATGCTGTGGCTAAGTGATGTGTATTTTGCTTCAAATGCGCAGCTGCTTTCCTCATTGAATCTAACTTGAAGTGGGCGTCTTGTTTTGGGGAAGTCAAAGGCAGCTGGATACGATGCTGTTTTACATGCTCTTGTCTACTGTGCTGCTGTGTTCTTGCACACTTGTTTGATGTAGCATCTGCTCTCAAAAAATATTTTAAACTTCTTGCACCATTTCATTTTGCATTAACTAGCACCCTGACATCTGAAATACTTTCTTTCTTTAATTGAAATACATACATACATGCATATATGTATAAGTATGCGCTGACTCTGAACTGTAATTACTAACCATTAAATCTGGCTGAAAGGTTGCTACTTCGGTGCTATAAATATGAGATCATTGTTGTAAACTAGAACACCGTTCAAGGAAACGATCCAAAGCCCAGTGAAATTTGTAGAAAGATACCTATTGTATTTACTGTCACAAGTACCAGACAAAATTTGACGTGCATTCACTCTTTTGATATTGTGTTGTAAAAAAAGAGAAATCAAATGAGATTACTGAAACAAAACAAACCAAAACGTTTCCCAGGGTAGAAACCTGTAGTCTAATCCACAGAAAGTGTCTCTGTTGTGATATGATAAGGCATCTTCTATTTTATCTAAATAATGSAATCTAGAGTCTAAGGAGCCACTGATTTTCAGGGAATGAGGAACAGCAGCTGCTGTCTGTATCTGCCTATACAGAAATGTTTGTCTTGACTTTGCCTTCCTGCTAAATTATTCTTACTTATCGTGCACGCCTTTTGGGTGATGGATAGGGTATGCTTAATCACCTCCAGGCTGTCTACAGATGTTAATTTCTCACCCTTTATTCACTATTCTTAAGCTCTTTTTCTCTTTTTCTTTTTCCTTCTTTTTTTCTTTTAGTTATCTTGAGACTACCAGTAAAGATTAGTCTCATAGTTTTCACAGAATCACGGAATCAGTAAGGTTGGAAGGGACCTCTGGAGATCATCTAGTCCAACCTCCCCSCTCAGCAGGGTCACCTAGAGCGTRGTAGACAGGGTTGCATCCAGGCAGGCYTTGAAGATCTCCAGAGAAGGAGACTCCACAGCCTCTCTGGGCAACCTGGTCCAGGGCTCTGACACTCTCACAGGGAAGAAATTCCCCCTCACCTTTCAGGTGGAACTTCCTGTGCTTCAATTTCTGCCCATTGCTTCTTGTCCTGTCACACGGGACAACTGAAAAGAGTTTGTCCCCGTCCCCTTGACACCCTCCCTTCAGGTACTTGTACACACTGATAAGATCCCCCCTCAGTCTTCTCTTCCCCAGGCTGAASAGGCCCAGCTCTCGCAGCCRTTCCCCATAGGGCAGATGCTCCAGCCCTCTGATCATCCTCGTAGCCCTACGCTGGACTCTCTCCAGTAGCTCCATGTCTCTCTTGGACTGGGGAGCCCAGAACTGGACACAGTACTTGAGATGAGGCCTCCCCAGGGCTGAGGAGAGGGGCAGGATCACCTCCCTCCACCTGCTGGCAACACTCTTCCTAATGCACCCCAGGAGACCATTGGCCTTCTGGCCACAAGGGCACATTGCTGGCTCACGGTCAACTTGTCATCCACCAGCGCTCCCAGGTCCTTCTCTGCAGAGCTGCTCTCCACAAGGTCAGCCCCCAGCTTGTACTGGTGCATGGGGTTATTCCTCCTTAGTTGCAGGACCAGGTTTCTTCCCTTTATATGTAGGTTTAGTCTCTTCGTTCTATGAGGCTCAGTTGTCTTTCTTAGTGTTTTGTACATATCTTTTATATGTATATACATCTTATGTATCTTTGCTTTAAAAGCAAACCAATAAGGTAAACTTAACACATTTGAATCCATACAGGTTTCTCCATGTACTTTGGTCATGCACACGTTTTTCCTCATTATATAGTATCTAATTTTGTAGTGATGCTGCATTACCATCCATTCCTGTTGACTGGACAGCCTTCCTGCTGTTGTTAAGAGTGAAGTATTAAAGCAGTGATTTATCGTTTTAGTCATTTTCATCTGTGGCTAGTCATTGTAGATATCCTTTCTTTTTCCGGATTGGAAGGTATGTTGCTGTTTATGGAACTTATTTTGCCTGTTTTCATTTATTTTTTTCTTTTGGTATTTTTCTACTAGTTATTACTATTACTTTATTATTTTTCTACTAGTTATTACTATTACTTTATTATTTTTATTTTTCCTGTTTTTTTATTTAACACAGTTATCAACTATGTAAAATACTAATCCATACATGAAATCTAGGCAGAGAAAAATATTTTAAAGTAGCTGTATATTTTAGTAGTCTGTTTGATAAATAGGACTAGATCTTCCCTATGCTTAGTTTGTATGTTAAATGCATGTCTACACTGTAGTTAGTACAAGATTATAGTACACTTACAGCTGGCTTTAGATGAGTTAACTTGACTGCTGAAAACAGGGGAGCCCAGCAGTATGGAACTCACTAGAAACGGCAGGGAAAATGGGTAGGTGCTCAGGTGTTACGCCTCATGTCCGTGCCACTGAGGCTATTTTGTTATCAGTGCCCGAGAGCGCTTGCTCAAAGCTTGTGTACTCTAAGCCTATAAGCTGCAGCTACAGCAATAACAGATGTATTTTGAACTTACTGATAATTTCACATGAGAACCCAAAGCCTGTTTTGGACATAGACTACCTTTCAATATTTCAACTGAAAATGTAGGACCTGATTTTAGACACTGGATCCCAAATAGGAATTTGCATTTCCCTGAGACTAGAAGGCGTTTGCATTTAGTGTTCAGGTCCACCATAAAAGTATGGTTCCAGAGAAAAGATCCAAGCCATCAAACTCTTTCCTTTTAAGAGGGAGTTGGCTCCGATGTTCTCTTTTGTCTGTCCCTAAACTTCACAGTGTCGTCCTGTGTGACACATACAATTGTGGCAACAGCAGTGTGCAGCCAGAATTTTAATGAAGAGGTTTTCTGTTTTGTTTAGTTTCGAACTTTTTGATGAGCTCAAATGCATCACGAATGTGCATGTTTGAGAGTGCAGGGTGGCAAGGGACAAGATTCACAGATGAGTGAATAAATAATGTTTTTTTTTTTTCTGTTTTTACCACATATTGCAACTTTTCTTATTCATGAGTACTGCCATGATGGGAGTATTCCRAGAGACTGAGACATCAGGCAGTTCTCAAATCTCCTAGTGAGCATTTATTTATGCCTAAATGCTAACAGCTGTTGACAAGTGTAATTTGAGCATTAAGCAAATTTGTTTTTCAAATGTTAAGTGTCCAGTACTCAGAGTTTGCCATCTTGTTGGCTCTTACGCCTGTGATCTTTGAATTTTTGATCTCCGAGCTCTCTTCAACAGAAGTCAGAACCTAGTGGGCGTCTTCTCTCTTTCCCAGCTCTACTGTGTATCGCTGGTGTTTATGTATGCTTTCCTATAGGTTGAGAACCATCTGTTCTCGCTCAAAGAGATGCTRCTTGTTTGCAGACTGGGAGTCATTATTCTACTTTTGTAATGCAGCTATACCAGGCAATCATATRCAATAAAATATTCAGATTCGTGTCTTAAGTCAGGCAGTCTCATGCTATGTGCGAGTTCAAGGCAAGTGGAACAAAATCACAAACATGGTTTTGCTCTGCACTGTGTTTCCTTATAAACTCTGTTAAGCACTGAAGATTTTGCCCATTAGCGATCAGAGGTGACTGACGTTTTCCCCAAGGAAGCTAGTCACTATGCCAGGCTATCGCTGTACCCTCACCTTTTCTATCTCCCCGCAGACSTTATGCTCCTGTCCTTGTGATAGTGCCCTGATCTCCTTAGAAAACTGAGAGCAGTAATGTGGTGCCCCGTGGAATTCCTGACATGCTTCTCCTGTGAGGTAAAAACCTCTGGCAGGGGTGACTTTTCCAGGGATGAGGATGGATAGTTGTTTTTACTGTTTTTTCATCTCTTTTTTAATGAGCTGTCAGTTTTACTGAATTTTGGTTTTGTTGTACCTCAACTTTGGCTTTACCAGAATCAATTATTAATGTGTTATATCAAAAAAATTAAGCTATGTCTGAGAGGTTTCAAAAATTATGCAGAAATTCTGCCTAAGAAAAACAACAGTTATTTAGAAAGAGATGTGCTTAAGCATAGGCAACTGATCTACAGCAGATCAAAATGGCTTATGTTTTCCTGTTTTCTGAGGGTAGGTTRTTAGGAAAGTGTCATCCAGCTTTGTCCACCCAAAACAGTACTATGGACATCCACTGCTGCTTTGCTTTTTGGGTGTGCTATCTACCATTCTCCTTTACCATTCTGCTTTCAACAGGTCCTTCTTAATCTTCTGCACATGTCTGTACCACAGAGTTTTTGCCATGAGTAACTAACACCACATTGATTTCAGTGTCAACCTAAACTTTTCGAACAAATTCATAGYTCATCTTTTTTCATGTCATTTCTGGCCAAAACAATTGGGTAGAGGATAAATAAATGAAATTAAATAATAAAGATATCATAGTTTTGGAAATCTTAGGTTTTACTATGTAATTACAAACACTATAATTTAAAATAAAAACAGTTATTGTGACTCAGCTTCCAACATCTTTCAATTGCCAGATAGCAGTGAGGCCATGACTTCTACTATGACTCCCAGTGGGGGCACACACATAGCAGTAGGGAACCAGTTGCTGTCTGTGACTGTGCCTGTTGGCAACCACAGGCATGTATAGGTAGTATTTATGGGGATCCTTGTACCTGTTTTTTAATACAGACTCTGTCCTTAATTTATGCATCATCTTTGTGTTTATCTGTGGTCACAGGATTCTGTGATGAAGAGCTAACAGGACTAGCCATCTTGTATTTTAAGACTTTTGAATTGCAGGGGAGGGAAATTGTAACATGCCTGTGTTCTCTCTGGACTTTCAAAATAGGATTTGTAAGTAACTTTGTAGCTTTTTACAGTGACACTGAAGCGGGAACATTTACCGTGTTGGTGAAGAAATAAACTCTTGTATTCGTAAACAGAAAAAACAACGGTAATGAAGAAGTATTGGACAGAAAATTGTCAAGGAAGAGAAGAAACAGACTGCTGGTAATTGTGGTATATAAATTCGAGTGCATTTGGCAGATCTGATGGATTTGTGCAGGCTGCAGAAAGCGTAAATGACATAGGAACAAAAAATGGCTCAGTGAAAATAAATGCAGCACAGACAATAGATGAGTGAGAAAAGGATGAATTTCAATGAGAAACTGGCATTGCACATTTTGGTGACCCTGTGTGAGTCTGGTGCSAAGATACCGGTACCTTCTTGTATGGCTATAGCTCTTACACTTTTTCTTTTTGTTCAGAATTTTGGTTTTGATTGAGGAAAGATGATCTCATGCTCAAACATAGGTAAGAAACTGCGACTCAACTGAGGTCATTGCCTGTGATGTAACTGGTAGCAAGAGCACAGAACAAATCTCTTCTTTAGATTAAGTGTTCTCAGATATGTCCCCCCTGCTTGTTACAGAGAAATACCATGTTCTTCCAATCTGTTAGGCTTGTAAAAGGTCAGTTGATAGAGCAACGTCAGTGAGCCCATGTCTTAGTACGAAAGGAAAAAAATAAGCAAGTGTCCTTGTTTTCTTTTCCTGAGTCCAGCAGAGAACGTGGTGGGATTTCTGCAATTAATGTTTTGGCAAAAGTCTCTAATCAGTTGTAAACCATTACTCAAATCATTTATATTTTCACAGGGAAGAAGAAGCATAAAAGAGTAATTTCAGCAGAAATTTACATTTGATAGTTTATAAGACTGGCAGGGCACTCCAGGCTAACGAGAAAYTGAAGTGATAGGTATGGAAGATAAGAGGAAAGTGTTTTTTTCAAGCTTTATGTCACTTGCCAGCCAGCCAACAGCACGTCACCCCCATTTTTTTTAATGTGAATAATCATAGTAGATAGAGGATATTTCACTGCTACGTAGTCCAAGCATTTTAGAAGCTRTTCTGTAGTAAAATACTTGTGATGTCAGTGTCCTGGTTTTGTGTTAGAACATGAAATTTGATTAGATTAGAGAATACATCTGTTGGAGATGAAWGATAAGCTGTTATAACACCATGTTTACCTAGATAGAGCTCTGAGTCAGTTGTTGGGCACTGTGGGACCTGGGGTAGAAAGAACAGAGAGAGGAATAAGCAGAAAGCAAATAACTGCCGTCAGAACTACCTCAGATTGTCCAGGGAGTGGTCTCCCACTCCATCTCTGCAAGCCAGAGCTCTCTTACAGCAATTATTTTTCTATTCAGCATTGGAAGTAGAAATATGTAATGGACATTTTCTAATTCTTCCGTTTTTCTTGACAATTTTTTTTTTGTAAGGATATATATTCTAGGCTGAGCTGCTAAATATGCCTCTTTAACCTTCCAGCGTTGATTGTTTTGGGGACAATTCTATTCTTTTTTTGTCTACTGAGTCATGTTCTTGGGTGAAGTTTATTGGGCCGAGGAAGTTACTCAGCAAGCAGCTTGGAACTAAAAAGCTGTTTACTACACAGCTGAAGCAGCTTTTCCCCTGCTGTGGTTTGCAGTGCTGAAGTCTTGGTCATATAGGAAAATAATAGCTTTGTGCTTTGTTTTTTGGGATTCCCCACCATAACAGTGTTGGCATTCATTTGCTGGGCTTCAGGATCATTCCTGAAAATTAGTGTGTTATTAGAACTTTTAAAAAGATTGTTAATTCTTTGTTTTCAGCAGAGGCTTTGTAGTGAGAATCTTTAGTGTGTCTTTTACTTTCCTGGCTTTTCTCGAGAGCTGTGTGTAATGCAGGTTCCCATCAAGGCAGTGCAATGAACAGCATTGCTAGTGGGGATGATGTTGCTGATAGCTTCTAGAGGAGTCTTTCCCACTAGTGAGGAGAATAATGGTGATTAACATCAAGAATAACTGCATAATGTTTCTTCCTGTTTTGGTGCTAGAATTATATTATTCAGTGRCTAGGTAGGTGAATGTCTTCTGGTATTTCAGTATACTGTTTTTCATAGGACTTCTCATTTTTCTCTTCAGGGGGAAAGTTATCAGTGCACAGGTACTTGACTTGCCGAGTTTCAGGCTTGCTTCCAATCAATAGGCTTTGACCTGGAGAGAGATTGATATTCAGAAGCTGGTAAGTTCTGTGGGATGGAAATAGAATTAAAAAAGAGCTAGGGAGAATTATAACTTAGGGTAGAGTTGTATATTGTATTGACATAYATACAGTCTGTAGAGATAGAAGGAGAGATGCTTCCAAGGTGCCCAGAGGTGGGTGGTCCATACCCATTCTGGTGTGTCATTGTAAGGAGTCTGAATATAGTTGTTAGCCCAAAAGGAGAAGCTCATTACTGAGGCTGGGTGAATGCTGGTCCTCAGAAAGGAAAAGTTTTCCTTTTGCTACAGATTTTTGCATGCCTTGCAGTTTTGGGAGTTTAAAAAAGCTTATAAGCTTTTGCTACCCTTGCAATTTATGGTATTACAATGACTTATCCTGCCCATAGGACTTTAGGCAGCTTGATCACTTAAGCTGTTTTATGTTTTTTAATTATGTATATTTTTTTTCTGAGACTAAGTCCACTGTACCCTTACCTTGGCTTCTTTCCTTTCCACTGAAGCAGAGAGGCAGTACAAAATATCATTTGGGCAGAGTGCATTGGGACTCTTTATTCCCACAGTTGATGAGATCCTTCAGTATGACTGATTATAAGCRATCTCCTTGTCAAGAGGTGCATAGAAACCCAAAGTTTATGCTGTTCTGGTACACAAATAGAAAAAATGTGACCAAATACACTCTCCAAAACTTAAAATRAGGGAGCCTGGGGTGCTGAGGCTGATTTCTGGGCAAAGGTATACAGTCTAATTGAATTACTTTTAAATGAAAGAATTCCTCATCCAAATCTGGACAGCACAGTCCCAGCTCAAAACGAGGGTATATGATTGCCTTTCAGTGATTAAATCAGATCTAATGTTTCAGTGAACCTTTACAGCTCAATGTTCTGCTGCATTCAAATCTTTTATTGCTTTATAAACATGACTTACTGATGTTGCAAAGGATGTCTCATAGACATTTTACCCAGTCTTTAGTGGTAGTAGCTATTTTATAGCCTGCATCAGGAGGTGCTTCATAGATTCTGAAGGTCAGGGCAGATCAGTAGGTTACATGACRCTTGCCCTCTTCACGGCAGTTTTGCTGGGCTTAATGTACGTGCCACAGAAGATTCCGGGTCCTACTRTAAAACAGCTCTCCACGTGGTTGTAACAGTACCAAACTGCTTCACGGTAGTGTGCTTCCAAACAGGCTGGTTCAGTCAATTTAATAGAAAACAGTGAACAAAGAAAAAGTACAGGCTCTATCTCCTTCTCTAAGAGGTTGTAAGCAGCTTAAACCTCTCCAAGCTTTTTCTTAGGTAACTGCTGTTCAGTATTTCTTCAGTGAGCATGCATTTGCAGTGACTGGGATTTATTACGGACAACTTTGTAACAGGGGCTTRCATTCTCGTGCTAGTAAGAGAAAATGAGTTAAGTATGGCAGTATGAATTCATACCTCTATGGCAATGAGGAWAATAAATCATAATTAAAAGCAGAGCTTTTTAAAAAATCATTTCTCTCTAAAACRTTAACATTCTGCATGTATCCACAGTTAAAATCTGTATAGTTGATTCACCTAGTTAATTTTCACTACCATACTGCATCTGATGAGAAATGGGTTGGCTAGTGAAGGGATTCTTTTGTCTCTTTTGGCATTTCAGTTTGAAATACAACTGATTTTCTTATAGGCACTGGAATTTGCACTCAGAGAGGGATTGGATAATCCACACCAGAAAGGGAAAGCTGAAAAAAATCCAGTCTGGAGTGAAGGTRTCTGTATAGCCTCAGTAAAAGGGAACCATGTAAAGATAAACTCAGCAAACCATATTAAGCTTAGGAAACTGTAACTGTGAAAGGCAGTCAGCTTTCATGTTGAACCATGGTTCAAATGAAGCATGCAGGAGAAAACATGCATGGTTAGGTATTTAGTATTCACTCTGACCAGGAAGTTTCACCTCATTAACTACCTGGATACCTAAACTGGGACAACTTGTGGGAGCAGAATTGGCCAGAGAATGTACAACTTGCAGCCTGATCAGTTCTTGCAACATCTAGTGTCCCAGCAAGTTACCAAGGGGAAGGCAGGGTCATGGTTCTAGGTCCTTAACGCTGGCAATGCAGTGATTCAACAGAAGACTCTTTGTACCATGGTTACATGTGTAGAATAGCATTTCCGCAGGTTTATGGGCAGAAATTTGCTTGTTCATATTATGAAGGCAGAATTGCTTATTTATACGCCCTCATTTATATTTTATTTATTGTTTTTATTTTATTATAATGGTGGTATTATACATAATACATGATGTTATAGGCATGTAATAATGGCATTATGATAGCACCATGGTGTGCAAGAGGTTGAAGTTCAATATTTTGTGTCAGTGTAAATCTCTGTAAAGTTGTTTGGAGAAACTGAGATGACGGTTGGCTCCTATAGCTGAAAATCTCTCAAACTTTTCATATAGTCGTTTTTCTTCTTCTTACTTTTTGATGTTTTTCATCAATTTGTCACATACTTGCATGAGAATAACACCAATGAAATCTCATACAGCTGGACGATACCAGGCAATGCCCTCCTGTAAGACAGTGCCTTAAAAGCTTCCTTTACATGTAATTTTGCTTAGATTAATCTAAGAACATTTCAGCAGCACACCTACATAGATATACAAGCAGTTTGCATTTGTTTGTTTTTTCTGTTATTAATGATAAGTCCAAGTACTCTCCTGGGAAGGAAAGGAGCAGTTTTATGACAGGTGGTATTGGTTTGAAGACATTAGGACAACTCAAGTCTTTTTTTATTTTTATTTTTTTTAACTTGCTTTTGGTTCATACAGTAGCTCAGATCCTTCCTGTTCCATAGTCTTAGGCACTGATGAGGTTTTTAAATAAAAGTTTACATGGCAGTGTTTGCAGTTCACATTCCCTGTGTAGATGGGATTTTGTCTGTATTTTGCTTCTGTATTAGTCCAAGATAAGCTTTAGTTAATACTGCAGAACTTTATTGCAGTGGTGGTTTTTTCTCAGCAGAATAATTGTCCTGTTTACATGTCTTTGTTTAAACTCTTCATTTACTCTGAACTTAACAATCAATATAATGAAGCTGGTACAGTGGCAAATAAAGCTTATCCTTCACTAGCAGAGATTGATACCAGTCACCAATGCACCTGCTTTTCCTCTCACTGAAGTAACCTGTAGAATTTCTTTTGAATTCTGTGGGTACAGGAAGGGATCTGTTCAAGATGAGAAACTGTCTTGAGTTTATGGATATGGGTTAATCAAATAAACATACACTCAGGACTGCCTGTTATTTGCAATGGGTATTACTGACTTGGATTATTCTTAAGTCATGACTTGGAGTCTCAAAAAATCATTGGGTCTTTTTTGTTTTAAAATAGAGAATCTTTGTGTGTGTCTTCCAGTTTTTCATCTTTTGAACCTGTGTTGAGTGTGTATTCAGTCTCTTCAGCAACTGTGAGGGACAGCAACTTCTTATTTTAAATGAAATTTTAAGTTCTCAATCTGATGCTTTGAGGAAAGCATCAAATATCATTGGACTTTTTATACTRTAACAAGAATTACTAGCACTGGCAATGTTAGTGACAGGAAAAGTGAGCAAATTCTGGTCATGTTGGGCAGTGGCATGTATACTCTGGCAATAACACACACCTGAAGTCAGAGAAGCTATGCTAGTCTATGACTTTATCCAGATAGGTAAAACATTTATTTTGCCAAGGATTACTTATAATGATCACAACAAAGATGTGCTTCTTACTAGACTTACTTGATTTTTAAAGTGCCCCTCACTCCAACTTTTAAATTCACTGAGAAAAGACTACTTCTAAATTTTGTGGACTGACATAGTCGCATTCCTTCTCCCTTTCTCCTCTTTCTCTTGGAAATACAGTTTTTGCAAATTCAGTTTCCATCCCATCAGCAGTGACAGCTGCTTTGTGCTCTGCTGACTCTGCATGTCATTGAGAAGTTCTGCTGCAGAAATTGTCTGTTCCATTCGCAGTCATGGAAGTGCTCCTACTGTGGAGCTGGTGTAGCGTACATGTAATTTTATTTTTATCTTCATTGAAATGCAGCCAAGACTAGGCATGAATCCACAGAGTGTGGAAACGTCTTTCTGTGACTGGTTTAATGTACCTTTCTGATTGAGGATTGGAGGAGTCCATCTTGCTTTGAGCATTTTAAACATCCAGTTCATTACTGCTGTGAATTTCATTTGTACAACATCTCTTTCAAAATAATAATAAACTGCCTCCTGCAAACAGTAGGATAGAGGTCCCTTTTTTACATTGTTCAATTTTCTTCAGGACTGATTAGCTGCTAAAAGGTGCGCACTGACTCGTCTAGAAATAGATCTGATGCCCTCTGCTAACCATTCAAGTGTTTCACATACGCCTATGTATACAAAGCAACCCCCCCCCCCCCAGCAGTGCTCTATGTGCTTGGTGTTTCACCTTCACATTTCAGTGTGAAAGTGCTGCTTTATTCTGTAACTATAAAGCATTCATACTGAAGGGAATAGGCTTAGCTTGTAAAATTTGTTGAAAGAACAAAATCAGTCTAGAACTAATGTTCCTTACAATTCAGTAAAATATTGTTTCACTAGTAGTRTACTGCTGATATTATTATGGATACGATGTTCTGCAATATGACAAATGGATGCATTTGTCAAAGCAAATGATTACTTATCACCTACTCAACTGTGACTACCTTTTTGGATTGTTACACACTCCCATGGGATTAGTATCCCACAAATGTGAATTCGTTTTTCTTTCAGTGCATCTTTTAGGTAGGAGCTACTGCTTGAAATAAAGCACCAGTGTTCTTACTAAGCAGTATTCAAWGATTAATTGGGCTTTTAAAGAGAGAAAGGAACTGGAATTACAATAAAAAAAAACTTTATCACTTCCCTCTCTCTCATTTACAAACCTTCATGTTTAAGAAGGCAATTTCTGGTTTAGATAGATTAATTTCCTTTAGAGGAGAGATTTTTCTTTTTTTTCCCCAACCTGCCCATTCTGCATGTTTTGCCTAACATTACATATTGGTTACACCATAGACAAGGTGCTGATTTTACTTTTCACATTTGCAATGACAGTTCTTAGAGTCCTGTGTATTTTGAATGAGACTTGGAATCGCCCAAAATGTTCTTCCCAGCATCCAAGCACAGTGCAAGCCGTAAGTGTAAGACCTTAAACGTGCCCACTGACGGCCAAAAGTTCTTACAGAATTCATCCATCTCCAAGTTTTTTATAAGACTACTTACATACTTTAATCTGGAAGTGTAATTGCAATGACTTGTACCTCATGCCTCCTCTTCCTGACATAGAAGCATTTCAGAATCTCTCTACAGAGACCATTTTGATAGGAGCTTTTTTGATCTCCTGCATTGGATCATTTGACTTAATCATTACAAACAAAAAGGCTTTTTGCTACTTTTTCAGGGACCTGAAAACRCGAGACAGAAGAAGTGAAAGGGAGAGTGATTATTCTGTAACATAGCTCTGAATTAATGAATGAGTTACTAGTTACTACACATTTTTGATGAAAGCATTSTGCTTCAGAAGGGGAAAAAGGTCTGGTAAGCCGTTGCTTATTGCTACCTGCTTGAGCATCCTAAAACAGAGCGGATGTTAACAGACATACTGCGCTTTTTTAATTATTTATTTATTTRTTGGATGCCTGCATCTGTTTTATAACAGTGGGATCATGGTAAAATTACTTGAGTCTGTAGTGGAAGCACAGAACCAGGAAGACACTCCTCGTGGCTGAGTCTTGCTTGGCTTTTACATCCTTTGTGCTAGCTGCCAGGTAAACAAAATGCTCCAAGTAGGGCATCAAATTTTTCCAAGCGAGTAAATAACCTGTTCCTCTTGGATGCTGTTGCATAATCTGAAGTAAAGCTTAAGTTTCTTTTGGGGGTGAGGGGAGTTGAAGAGGCACTGTGAATTTTCACTTTTGCTGAATTTTCCTGTGTGCCTTGCTTGTTCCTTTCATCTCGTCCCAGCTCTGTGATTCAGCTCTGGCCAACCTAACCCAGTTGTATTCTGTTTCCAAATCTTCTGCCATCCTCATGGGACATGTTGGCACTYAGCCACCCTGGAGTCATTTACTGGAAGCTGGGCCTGAGAAAGGTTATGGAGCATATGAAGGGCCATCATTACACAGAGGCCATGTGCTGCAGTCAGATGCTCTCTCTGCTGCCACGTGCTTTCTTACACCTTCCAGAGATGACCTGTGAGCCCTCAGAGTAGGCACCCATCCCATGTTGAACAGAACTGATAGTGTGGTTAATTTTTAAGTGACACTGCTGATTAAAAGAAAAAAAATGGTTCTCAGTCTGCATCTGACAGGCATTCAAAATCCAGGGGTAAATGGCCATGCAAAGACATTCACTTTCAGAGTTGTTGAACTCAATGCAAACAATATGTGAAGGTGCCTTGGAGCCAACGGATGAAGAGTTGTTGGCTGTGGTTTTTCTGCTCATTTGAAATGAATAAAGCAACTCCTTGAACTAAAGGAAACCGTCAGCTGTTTTGGTTGGGTTGATTAGACTCATGTTTCATCAGATTACACTAATTCAAATGCAGTGGTTGTTTAAAATAATATTTGACATGTGAACAGCCACTGACACTTGAGTATATTAAACATACACACTCCTCATCAACAGATAAAATTCTCAAACAGCTTCATAGAGGACATGTACTGGTTTATTATGGAAGGTGGCATAATCTCAATTAACCTTTCAACCAATGGTTAATTTTGCCAAAAATATATTAATTGTCTTAACTGTTACATTGTTGGTTTTTCTTTTGGTTTTTTTTTTTTTTTTTTAAGAAAAAAACTTCATAAGTCTTAATGTTCTGCTGAACACTGTTCTTTTGAAGGTACAGTTTTCATTCTCTGTGAACAAGAACTTCTCTACTGAATGTAATTTAAATTGCAGGGACATGTTCCGGTCTGAAGAACGGGTTAGGAAAATATCTGCCAGAAATAATTATAGTTGATCCTGTTGTAGGGCAGGAATATAGACTGGATATTTACTAGCRTCTCCTCCAGCAGTATCTTCTATACTTCTGTTATCAAGGAGTATCAAGTTTTATCTGAAAATGGTGAGACAACTATCAAATAATGTTTAAGGAAAAATAAGAGAAAGCAAAGGTTATTAATCTTTTGTTCTTGGTTTGGCAGAGTGGTTTGTCATATGGCATTTTCCAAGTCTGTGTAGAAAGCAGAGGATGCTTATGGATATTAATTATGAAGATGTAGAGAATGTTGAATATACAGATATTTTTCACTGACAATTAAGGGCCTCTTAAAGGCCTCAGACAGCTGTTTGTTCCATTTTGAAGTTTATACCTTCAGTCAGACATGGCATGTAGTATGACCCTTTGTAGAAAATGCAGGGCATATGGAGGTAAATGTACCGTATGGTGGTATGAAGCGCATATTCTGCTAAATCGCCTGTGAGCACTTTTTAGCGGCTGTTAGGAGTAGTTAACGGGTAAAGTTGCAAAACTGTTGATTACTACTACACTCCGTCTCCCAATTTGCTAGTTTAAAAATTTTGTTACGACTGTCCTGGACAGCAAGGTAAAAGATAAAAAATGAAATTTAAAACTGACAGTGTTGAAAATGTAGGATGTAAACAGCTATTRTAATTTGTGGATCTAGTAGAAATTGAAGTGGCTGCATTGTATTTGGAGAACAGGCAATAATGCATCATTGAACTGCACCTTTTTCTCGCCTGTGTGCAGTTGGTAGTGTTTCCTTGATTGCCTCTCCTAACATTCTGCCCTGCAGTATTTGAACAATAATGTCTTTTGGGGGAGGGTGGGTGTTAATTCATCTCTCCTCCAGAAGGTTTCTTTATTTCACCAAACACAGAGTTTTTCCTTCCTGGGAAGTCCTCCATACTGTTCAGATAGAAGATCCAGGATGCAGACTCCTTATGTGGATATTTGAAAAATAACATATGGCTTGTTTATRTGCATTTCGGACTATTTCTCTGTACTCAAAGGTCCACAGCTACAGAAATGTCCCTTGTGTATA
Source organism: Rhea americana (assembly GCF_003343005.1). Classification (NCBI taxonomy): domain Eukaryota; kingdom Metazoa; phylum Chordata; class Aves; order Rheiformes; family Rheidae; genus Rhea; species Rhea americana. Next base: position 672,473 of record NW_028186354.1, on the reverse strand, counting down.
GATGAACAGGATACTGTACTTTTAAGTATCACAGGATATTGTACTCTTAAGTATTGAATTTTCTCTGGACTGTTGTGATCCATACTTCTAACCTCCAAGCTCAATTAATCCAGTGGAGTTATACCAGTCGTTGAAAATACTGACCTTAAAAAGGCTCCAGTGGGTTCAAAAAACCCCAGCCAGTTTAATCTGGAGAAAGGACCGCTCAGAGTGCCTTGCTGTTGTGATCTGTGCCCTTCACGGACCTTTGAAATGAGGCAGGTAAAAGTAATAGGAGGAGAGTCAGGACAGGAAAAGAAGCGTTTTCTAAAGGTTTCTGTAGTTTGTTTGTAGGTGTATTTTGTAGTTAGCTCTGTGTGAGGGAGTAGTAGTTAGGAGTAAAGCCTTTATTTATAAAAAGTGCTTGTGAGTGTTATGAATAAAACTGGATTTGATATGACCAGTCCATGAACCATTGAAAAAAAAATCATACTTTGTGACTGAATATGACAGTTGGTATTACAAGTCTAATTCTGGACAGTGTGCTGGTGAGGTAGGCTGCACTCTGTAAACAGTACTTATTTTTCAGCACATCTTACAGTGAAGTTTCACCTATAGATCTAATTACCTAATTACCTCCCTTCTGTGGGCATGGCAGTGCAACTGTGGGTCCTACGCAAGGCATTACGCACGTGTTTACTGCTGTGYACCAGGACACACTGCACTATGCTAATATTTTCTTTAAGTGTGTATTTAGATCTTTATAGAATCAAGATCTCAATGCATTTGTAAAATTATTCTGTGTAGCATAGATTGAGTATAATAATGGTGTAAATGATAATATAAAAGATGATTTTGCAGTACTTAGTATAACATGGTGGTTTTCAGTTTATCTGTGTCACTACGTTAATATSATAAGAATGATTAATCATTATAATGTGCTAACACTATCAAGAACTAAATATAGTTCAGACTGACTCTGTTAAATCTGTTTGCTAAGCAATTCTGAGAACAGCTGCAGAAAGTCAAAAAGCATTCTTATATCTTAAGTAGACAACTTTTTTTAATTTAAACATTAAAAAATAAACACACTTAGCAAGGTTCATGATATAAAGYGGCCAGGTTAGTTCAGCTTCCTGGTCGCTAGCCCTTTTACAGCTTTAATTGTAGGCTGCCTGTTAAGTGAATGCCTGGGAAACATGTAATAATTCTTTATGGTGGTGGAGTGGTATTGTATAATGCAAGCCTCTTTTTCCCATGTTAGGCATGTTTCAGATGGCTTAGTAAATACAAAAAGTTTATGGCACTTTTGAACACACATTTTTACAAAATGGTTCATAACAAGGATAGATTATCAYCCTCATACTGCATGTGTTGTGCTTCACTCCCTGTATTTACCATTAGTACTTGGGCGTGGGTGCATTCTGACCTTTCCTAGCTGCTGCACTGGAGAGGGCTTCTGATCGTCGTCATCTATTTCACACATCATGGCGAGTGAAGACTAGAACCTGGAGGGAACCTAAAACGAGACAATTTGTTAGGGGACAGTTGGATTTYTTTATTTGTTTTCTTTCTCACTTTTTCTCTTCTGAGGTATATAGCTGTATGATAAATAGGTATCTAGATACTTGTCAACAGTTCAAATGACACTTGCTGGTTTGAATAGGCAAAACAGGACTCTGAGGAATTAGAAATTATAGAAGAGAATTATCAGACACTGAAAATTGCCTTGTGGAGTGGAAGTTTGAGAAACTGGGATAATGAAAGAAAATAATTTGCAACAGGAAGAACTCTAGAGATTGGAGAAACAGCTATTTCTTTAGGTAACCAAAAATCTCCTCAGGAATGCAAAATTCTCTCAAGAAGTTTCCATTTCTGGATTCCACATACATCATTTTTAAGATTATCTGCCATAAAACAAATACTAGGTGATGATGAGGAGGTGTTAATGCTGTTCTAGCTGTTCAMCCTGGCATCTCTCCCAGGTCAACCTGGCAACACTGGTGCCGAGCTTGTGTCAGGAATTAATTCTGTTGGAAGAAGCATTGTCGTAATAATCTTTACTTCTGTTCAGACCCCTCTTCAGGCAGTTAAGGAAATATTGTATCAGTAGCGAMACAGCTCCTGGTGAATCCGTGCTGTAAAGCAGGTGATGGCACCCCACAAAGCAAGACAGACTCAAACTGTGCTGTTTAARAGGTTCCTGTTGATTAAGCAGTTCCCTAGATCAGTGCAAACAAAATTCTTTGCTCCTGTTTGACTCTGTATCTCATGAAACAGCACACGTGCACCCTAGAATATTTTTTAACTGTCACACTAAAATAAAAATTCTTAGTGCTTCATATATGAGGATAAATGGCGTGGTTCAGCATAGGAAGATCTCAGATCTGGTCTGTTGGGTATTGTAACCATGGCATTCACAAATGGGTACCTATTTCACTCATTCAGTTCATAATTTTTATAATTTTAAACATACAGAGTTACAGGGACAGAATATATCAGTTTCCTGTATCTTCTTTCAAAGATAGTAGCTTCAGCTGTAAATTACAAACATAAGCTACTTGCAGATAAAAATATTACTATAAATTAGAAGGGCTCAGAGATTGTTAGGGGGAACTGAAACCAGTCACAGTTTGGGGTAGACCTGAAATGGGATCAGTTTTTTACACCATAATACATAGTAATCTATTCAAGTCTTCCTCTCRTATTATTTCAGAGACTGTATTTCATTAAAATTATAGATCATGGGATCCTATCCAGTATACGGATAGGATGCTCATATATATGAGCAAAATAAAGGCAGCTGGCAAAAGATTAATACTGATGCATCTTCATCAAAGTGGTGTAGGTCTGTAAGGGAGAGACAGAAGCTGGAGCTGTAGAATGAAGAACAGAACAGAACAGAACATTTTTCCCATTACTCTATTGCAGGCAGTAAATGGCATTTCTGAACATTAAATTTCAGTTTGGGGAAGTGGCTAAATTATTTTGTTTATGTTGTATTATTGCATGTGTATATACTTATGGAAAATCAGGAAAAAAAGATATCAAGGCCTGTCATTGGTTTAAACCTGTTCTATGTGAATTATGGACCAGGCGTTTTTATAACTTGATGTCTTGCCAGTTGTCTGCTGTAGTGAATTTGTTAGCCTTGGTAGACTTCCTGGAGCACAAGATGTTCATAAACTTACTGAATGAAAGTAGTTCATGAGCACTTGCACTGCTAAAGCCTCGCTTTCTCTAGATTTGTAGCTGCAGATTGATTATTGTTTCAAAAGTTATTTAAGATTATATTTGAAAGATGAATATAGAAACCTTAGTCCAGTTGGAAAACAAGCTAAAAAATGCACTCTGCATGACAGTGCTTGATACTCTGGTTGGCCATCTCTGCAGAGATGCCAGAATTTAACGTGAGGGGCAGCATAAGAGGAGCTTCTCAGTCTGTGCCTCTTAGGATGCATTAGCAGRCACTTGCAGGTAGATTTCACTGAAATTGTGGTGTTTCACTGGCATCTTTTGTTTGTGCTATGTTTCAATGCAGGCAGGGCAAAAACATAGTAGTTTGCCAAAAACAAATGGAAACTGAAGATAAAGTTTGAAACAGAATGCAGCAACATTGGTTAGCCAGATTTCAAGCATTTGATGGTAACCAGTGTGTCCAGTTCTTCATATTTGTTGTAAATATCTTGAAATAATACTACATTGAAGTTCTTGTGATGGGGTATTTGGGATCTTGTAAAAATGGATTTTTTCTTCGGAGTGTGCATTATAGCTTTGATAAGCTGTGGCCTCTAATACCACTTTCTCAGAGTTGTCAGTGTTAGCTCAGACTAAAAAAAAAAAAAAAAAAAAAAAGCAGAAGACTTTTTCATTAGTTGGAATTCTGTGACATTTAGTTAAAAAATAAGAAGAAAGAAAGAAAAAAAATGCCTGTGAAAGTAGTGACTAGTTTGGTAAACAGTATGTTCAGGGTAATTGTTATTCAAGATGACAAGCAATTTGGGTGAAACAAGTCCCAGTATTGCAAAATAGCTTCATTACCTGAAGCTTCATTTAATTTTATTCTTTTTTTTCTAAGGCTGCAGCCTATGTATTATTTATTGTCATTTTTAAACAAGACAAAATCTGACCCCTCTTCTTTGCCGTGCCCTGTTCTGTTACTGGAGAACAGAGTCTTAGGGACAAACAGGTTCAGGGGAGAGACAGATTGAATGACAGAAGATGTTGATAGAGGTACAGACGTATAAGGGAGGGGAAAAAGAAGACTTTCATAGCCACACTTATAAATGCTTTAAAATGCTTTTTGTGATGAATAAACTATTTTTCCTTTTCCTATTTTACACTGTTATTCATAAAATTTTCTACCCAACCTGATTCGTAGGTGACAGCCCCTCAGAAAAATATGGAGTCTGTTATTACTCGTGCATCCTTTTGATTTCTAGCCAAAACCAAAAGACATAGCCTAAAAAATATTCATCAAAAAAGAACTACAAGTAGCTACATGTCACAGAGAAATGTATCCCTTCCTCAGTTGCTTGYTTCTACACTTCAGAACATTCAGATTCAAAAATGAAGTAAAAAGAAGCAAGTTTTTGGCCATGCAAACACAATTGGACATTGCTGCTTGATTTCTGGGGCAGCTGTGGGAAGGAAGAGTTTCAATGAAAAACAGTCTGGCTGAACTTCTCTGTGTTTTGTTTAGGAATTTGACTCATTCTTTTATTTAAATCAGTTAAAAGAAAAGCTCWAATTCTATCAGAGATAAAATCAGTAGTGCTTACAGGAAGTGAAATAAAACCAGGCCCATAGACCGCTCTTTCGGGAATTGTCACTGAGTGTCACCGACTGTCATTTAATTTGTTGGTGCTTTGGTTTTCAAATCTATAAAATATCTGTAAAGGAGCTCTGAGTGTTGTAGAACGATTTTTGTAAAACAACTGCAGAGCRCAAAGTAGCATTTTAATCTCCTATTTTTGTTCAGCAGACTGTACTTTTCTTTGAGCTTCTTGAAAAGATTCTTGCTGTCAACTTTCCTCCCTGTAGGGTATTGCTGAACYTATCTCTTATTGATTTTGCTGAGAAAGTGGTAAAAGGCCAGTAGCCTGGGAAATACATGAACTGTGCACATTATTACAAATGATTTATGTAGTTTAGGATATGGAAAGTATGTTCTGGTCTATAGTCTACAGGGAACTGGAAACAATATGAAGTAAATTCCCCTTCTAAATTCAAGTGTTCTCCCTAGACAGCATCATTTTTTTGCGTGAAGCAGTTTTGTGATGTTCATCTCATGTTGCTGTAGCTCATGGTACCACTTTGAAATGGAGAAAAGGAATCAATCCACTGTCATACAGATGGATAATTCTATGTGAGTGATGCTAGGTCAGCTATATTTAAATTGATTTGTCTTATATGCACTTCTATTAACGCTTGAAATAATAGCAGAAGCTATTTCTGATAGCTGTATTTGACTCTCTAGGCGTCTGCTCTACTGACTAATGATACAGGAAATAGTGTCCTGTAGCACACTTTCTCAGTTTAGCATTGAAAAGTAAACAGCAGAGCTGTGTGCTTGTTCTTATATTCAGGACACATGGCCTTTGTGAAGTTTAAGTGAGCAAGATTTCATGGTATTTCCTACCCTCCTGAAAACAACATTGGAGTGTTCTTTTTAAAATTTATTTATTTATTTATTTATTGAAATATTTTATAGGAAATAGTCTGGAGGGGAAGGATGATAAACAACTGAGCTGGAGTTTTGCAAGGAGTCAGCATCTTGTTTGACTCCATTTTCCTGGTAGTTCACTATAGGGAATCACATCAAAGTTCTTTGCTGGTGAAAACTCATTTCCTGTGAGACTCTTCTGAATACAAGTCACTTGATAGTAGGATCTTTTTATTTACCTGATTCAGTGCACGGGCAATTTAATGCATGGGTAGTGATGTACTACATTTGCATTCATTTTAAAAATTTGAAACAATAGTGTAAAGTGGTTTAGCTGATTTTTCTGGGCATTAGCCCACGGGGATATTTAGTGATCTAAGGCATTTCAAAACAGTCTCTCTTCCATTGATACCCAATATCTCTTTTATGGCTTTCAGAGGTCACAACACGTATCTTTGATCTATTACTAGGGAAAAATCGATGAGTCCTTGTCTAACTACTCATGTCACTCTTACCTRGAGGGATCCTACGCGAACTTTTTAAGAAACAGGCAGTTCTGTGAAGCTGATCACACTCTYAAACTATTCGTAGCAGCTTCCTCGAGATAGACAAGTGAGGGCAGAAAATAAGTCAAAGTTCAGGATTTTGTATCAGAGGCAGGTTACAATTTGTGGGGGGAAGCACAACTCCACTGTGAAGAAGATCTGGATGCCATGTGCTGGAATCCCACTCTYCAGTTACTATTAACAATGGTGAAAACTTTTCCATGACTAGATACAGTTGTAGATGGCTACAGATATTAGATGGCTATATAGAGTTACAGAAGAAGCCATAACTGCAGCTGGTCTTCTGCCCTCTATGAGGGTAATGAAGCTAATGGTTCATGGGCAGATACAGAAYGATGCCTCTTATTCCAACTCAACTGCGTCGTCGCGGTGGCGGCAGCAGCTGCTCTTCCCAGRCAAAGGCAGCCATGTCAGTGCAGTGAGCCTATGGGCAGGGCTGTGGCCGCAGGCTGCCAGCTGGGCCACCCTGGAAGATGATATACACGCACAGAGTAGACACTTAGTTTAGAGGTAACATACCTTCAGTCATTTAAATCCATTTAGTTCAAATTCCAAATGCAAATCTGGGACAACAGCATGGAGCTTTGTGCAGGCTAACTGGCCAGATGTGTATACAGTAAATACTTTAGGGAGTATTTACAAAAATATTTAGTAGGCTGAGCTCATGCTTTTTTTTCATATAGGCATTGGTGGTTTATTATTGCCACTTCCTAACTAGTCTGCAATGTAGAAATGAGGGTAGATGACAAGTATAAGAATAAAATGAGGGAAAAATGACAAGGCTATTCTGTATGTGAATGAACTGTAGTAGACACTTATTACTGCTGGTGTGGCAGAACCTTAGTTATCACTGACTCAGGTTATCACACAGCTCTGCATACAGGTCTGTGTAATTAACTAGTAAAAGTTAAAATTTAAAAGTTGGGGTTAGGTTTAGCTCAGTTGGTTAGCACATGGTGCTAATAATGCCAAGGTTGTGGGTTCAATCCYCGTAAGGGCCACTCATGTGAGGGCTGGAATAGATGATCCCCAGAGGTCCCTTCCAACCTTACCAGTTCTATGATTCTATGAAAAGTAGCCCTCATTGAAGCAGGCTCTTGTTTCAGGTAGCTGTAGCCTGTAACAGTATACAGTTCTTGCCTCAATGTTTCATGTATTCATGTCCGTTATAAATTGGGAAAAACCACTTCTGGTAGTTCTCAGTTTATTTTTTAATTCATGTCTCAGTATTTCTTCACTTAGTCTTCTTTTCAGACAGTTTCTTTTTTTCAGTGATTCTTGCGTTTTATGAAGTGACCTAGAAATTGATTTTCTTCTGGCATAGCATATGTCTTTTGCTATTTCTAATAGTTCCTGTCTTGTTCTGATTGTTTGGGAGCTTTTCTAAAATTGCCTGAAACGCCAATCTTTTTTTTTTCTTCTTCTTCTTTTTGAAAAAAAGAAAAAAAACCCATGATATTCAGTGTTTTTCTAAGGCAAAAAAAAGTATTTTCTACATAGACTAGAGGAAGGTTTTTGAGGGGATTTATTAACTTACATATTTTCTTTACTCTGGGACTGAAGTAAATTCTGTTGAAATATTAAGTCAAAGATGTGTAACAGTGTTGTTTTGTGAATAAAATCCCACCTCCTCAGTAAGCCAAATTTTTTATATCTGAACAAAAAAATTACACTTGACCTTGCAAAAAGGAAGTGCATGATGGCATTTAGTATCATGCATTTACATGGATAGTGATCCATGCCACAGCTTGTGAGTCAGTCCTGTGCATTTTGCTACACTCACATGCTGGAAGGCCCTCTGTATTCCTTTTCTCACGTATTGGCAATTATCCTTTAAATAACTACATTTTTCTTCATCTTTTTGTGGCATGTACAGCAAAGTCTAAAACATGTCTGGCAATGCTGATCTCATGTTTTAGCTTGTGGGATGCTGTGCTCTTCCTGCCAGTTATTGTAGTTTCAGAGTCAAAGGAAGAGGATCAAACTAACAACTCTCAGATGATTCAACGACTTTACAGACCTCCCCACCAGAGGAGAAGTTTTATTTTGAAGAGGACTACACATTAGCATATATTTCCTGACCTTTAAGCCTTTAGGCTTGGAAGTACCTTTAGCAAATATTATTGACTACAGTGATTGAAGAAAATGTCAATAGAATATTTTTCATAGGAAAACACGCTTTCAACAGAACTGAAGTATTTGCTCAGAATAAGACCAAATTCAACAAAATCTGTCAAATGCAAGGAAAACATATTTAATTTTGATTTTCTTGTGCTTTAAGGGCTGTCTTTTAAAGCTTTTTTTTTTCCCAAAGAAAATTTTGACTCTTAATCTTTTCTCTCTAGTTGAGGAATAATTTATTTTAAGTGTTAGATTTCCCTGCAGATTGGAAATTCAYAGTTCTAGTGACTTTGTCAGTGATATGGGAACTTTAGTGTGATGTCTGGTGCCAAAGCAAGTCACAGTACGTCAAGTGTGAGCAGTCCATCTGTTAGTGTTTAAGAAAAACATTCATGTAATTATGCCTATTAAGAAGACTAAAATGGAAAAATAAGAGCTGAAAAAAATTAGGTTAGATTATACCTACGTCTGCCTAGTTCCGGAATGATTTACTGTAAATGCACCAGAAAGTGAGTTGAGAAACTCTAATCTTTGCTTCCCTGCTGCTCACTGAAATGACAAAGACATTGTCCGTACTGTGACAAGGACAGTTCCTTCTCCTGAGTTCTTGCTGTATAGATGTCTTGGCTGCTATGAGAGAAGAGCGAGGCATCRTTGTGACGTTGCTGGCCAAAGGACATTTTAGAAAACCAGATCTCTTACTGAGACCCTGCTGAAGTCTCCCACCTGAAAAACAAGTTTAAACCCTGGAACTTCAATCTAAAACTCTAAAATCAAACTCTAGAGCCCTGGCATATGACTGAGTTTTTTGTTTACATTTATATTTGTTGTTTAAAAGACAATGCTAGAGCTTCAGTGGAATTATGTAAGGGTCATGTTATGCCTTATGGGCACAGGCCTCCACTGAGGCTGATATGAAGCTGCACTGTCCGGCTGGGAGCTCTGGGAAGCGTTTGTGGCTTGGGCATGCACTGAACCACAGAGATTTTCTTGGAACAATAAGGGCATGTGGGATTAACATCTCCCTTAGGAGCTTTTTCTTCTTTAGATGAGCATATATATTATGCACACATGTAAGGGATGTGATTATTATTACAATTGTTATTTATTGGCACTCTGATAGCATGTGCRCATGGAGCTTTACAAAATGAGTAATGTTTACTCCCCAAGAATGTAGTCTTAGTTGGATGAATACTAGGCAAATGGACTAATGATCTATAGAAAGTAATTAGTGGGTGTGAAAGCCTGGAGAAAATAAAGAAAGTAAAGTTTGACACTATGGACATGCAAAGGTATTTCAGCTGGGAGGAAGTGCTATTAACCTGAGTCACAAGCTGAAGAAGAGGCCAAAAACGTTGAGAGAGATGAACAAACTATGAGTTGCAGCATACAGGGGGAAAATAGGTTAGAAGGTGCAAAATGGAAGAGCTTAAAAATTTGCACTTACAATTTGAGAGTCAAAAGTAGAATAAGGTTGTGTYCTTGTAGTCTTCAAACTCTTTAGTAAAAGTTCCAAACAAGTAGTAAAAGGATCATGTAAAATACGTATTGACCCTGTTCAAGGAACATACCACTTTGTGGTGCACATCTCATACCTTCCAGTCCAGACTCTTTTAAATTAAGATGAACCTTTGTCTTTTAAGTTGCTCTGTAGGCTTTTCAAGTCTTTTGCTCTCTGACATTATTTACTACAGAGTTCTCCTGGTAGAGAAAACYTTTTCAAGAATGCTCAGCTGATTCTTGCTGCAGTGTCTTTTACCTTATTAACAGCAATGTTTTTGGAAGGGAGATAATTTCTCAGTATGTCCACTACACCCAGGTAAATTAAGCTTGTCTCTGCACTCCATTTGGCCAGAGTGGCCTTCTGATTTAAAAACCTWCATTTGCGGCCATTTGCTCTTTTGCACAACTCCAAAGGGAGCTTAGATGCAAGAAAGAATGCAATCCTTGATGTCATTTCAAATTTGATTTTGTTCAGAACTCATGAAAATCCTGGTCTCATATGGCATGTTTGACCATACACATTTCCATAGATACTAGAAGCTTTTTATCTCTGTCTCTAACTCTCTGTAGTTCCTCAGAAGAATAAAATATTCTTGAAAACTTTTGACAGCGCCTCGAAAATAGGAGAGGCAGCCATATTACCTGTTTGTCTGAAATATCTGCACTGTGTCTGAGCTTTGATATACTTTTAGCCCTTCTGTTATAGTTGTGAGGATGCATTTGCTTTTTAAATAATTCTGTGTGTATCTGTCTGCTAGAATGAAATCCAGTTTGCCATTTATGCGTAAGAGGGAGTCTTTCAACATGGCTAGAAAGATGTACTASTCAGTGTGTCAGTGTCTTCATGGATTTGAGGGGTAAAAATTATGAAGCAACCTGTTCTACTTTCCATTTTCTCTTCTCCCACCCCTTATATTCAGCAACTTACCAGATTTGCTTCTTTGGCCACTTTTTTCTCACTAAAGCACTAAGTGAACATATTCCTTGGGAAGAAGGAACATGCTAAGAAGGCAGCTCTGCTCTTAGACCTTCAGCWGAGTTTACAGCAATGTGAAGAACAGTCTTTATACTTTGACTGCAACCTTCCACTTTTTTTGCACTATGGAAAGTTTTATGTTGCTGTATCACTGCCTCTGTGAGTCATTTTTTTCTCTTCTTGGTTGTTTTAATGAATTGGATGTGAAAAATTCCATTTGATGTTTTCCACTTGGAATGATTAACATTTGCTTCTCTTCAGATTGTGTGCAATAGAAAATATTAATCCTTTAGCCTCTCAGATCACTGAATTCTTTCCTACTTTGAAAAGTATGACCAAACGTTTCCTTACTCTCTCTGCAAATTCTTTTGTGAATTTCTAAAGATATCCTATAATGATAAAGTATTATTTGGAAACTCAAAGAATTAGCAATTCCCTTTCAACAAATGAAATAGGAAAGTGTGAGTAGAATGGAAGAGCTTAAAAATTTGCAMKTGCAATTTGAGAGTCAAAAGTAGAATAAGGTTGTGTCCTTAGCTCTGTAATTGCAGCTGAGGAGCAATATTATGTCCCGTGAAAATGCAGTGTTTATTTCATGCTACATTTTTATTATTTAATACAAAAAAAGGATTACCACTACAGGAAAGTATTTTGCCACAAACTGAGTGATCTTTCTTCAGTGTTAATGTTTTATCTTCGTCTGACTTGTTTTGTTTTGTGCCACTTGGCATTGATAAGTAGAATAAATTTGACACATATGGACTCCCTATGGGCATTCCATGCTACGGAAAAGACCCAGAGGTAGGACTTTTTCATATACAATTCTAAGAGTGGAACACCCCAGCTCTCAGCAATCCCTGCCCATTGAGATAGTCTGCAGGGCACTCTGATGAGTTAGGTAGTACTTGGAGTGAGTCAGGGTCCCAGACTATTGGAGRTTGACCATGGGATTCAAGAAAATCCTCATTCCTCTCCATTTTCTCTTGCCCCTGATCCTTTGTTCAATCCATGTTGGCCTATTAAAAATGAAAGATCTTAGAAACATAGATTGGTTCCAAGTATATCTCCTGACATACTGGCAGAAGCATGAAAAAGCTGTTGTAATACATACACTGGAGATGCAAATTCAAGTTTATGTTGCAAGAAAGCTGTAACATGGGAATTCTCTGCTGATCTGTCTGTATCCACTTTTAATGGTTTCTCCCAGAAGATTCACAGGAAAATACAAGAAGCCATAAATAACACTGTAGGATATTACCTGTACAATAAAGCCTGAAGTAGTAGGACCCTAATTCAAGTTCTGAAGCACAACATCTTTCTTCTGTGCAGTGTGCTCTAGGTAACAGTGCTCGAGCAGGGGCATTGGACTAGACGATCTCCAGAGGTCTCTTCCAACCTTAACCATTCTGTAATTCTGTGATTTCCTTTAACCATTAGTTGTTACGAATCTGAATAGCCTTGTTTTTCATTTAAGGATCAAATCTGCATTAACTTTGTGGCCTCAGCGTTCTTTCTGCAACAGTAAGTGGTCTAACTGAAGTTTACATGAAGAAGTGTTTCTACTTGCCATCTTGGAAATTCTCAATTTATCAAATGTCTCTCTGTTCTAATGCTATGGAACAAAGAAAATGTTGGCCATCAGTTACTTTCTCGAGACAATTTACCTTTTTGTGTACCATTCCTTGTTTTACTCGGATCTAAAGTAATCAGTCTCAGGCTTTTTTAATTTGAGAGTCTTTTCTWGTCACCTGGGAATTTTCCCATAGCCCTACTGATTTTTGTTGTCCTTCTCTGAACTTCCTCTGCAGACAACAAACGCAGTGGGCACCAACCTAGAGAAAATAGGAGGAACTAAGTGAAGAACAGATGCCAAGAGCATAACAGGAACATGACGTGTTTTTAATCACTGCTTATCTGTGCAGTCTGAGTTCACAAAGCTCTGTAAATTTTTTTTTAACATACTAGTTTGTGGGCATCTGTATAACAAATCACTAACGATAACTTTCGTGATTGCGTATCTTTGCATTAATCAACTATGATATTCCTCATTTTGCTTATGGGAAAGGAAGTGAGATTGATTGTTGGAGAAATAATGCTCAGCTGCAGTGGGAATGCCTTCCTTAAATATTTCTTTTCTGCTTGTTTTGTCGGAAGATCCTAAACCTTCAATTGTGCACACTGGATATCCATGGCATCTGATATTCTAGTAAAGGCATAGTTTTATTTACTAAATAGAAGCTAAGCCTTTGCAAATTGTAGAACAGTTTTGAAGAAGTTTAAGTGCTGCACTTCAGATTTTGTGTAGATAATGCAAGAACTTCATGGCAAAATCTGATACAGCACTGAAGGAGAAATGCCTGTTTAGAGAAACAAACAAACAAAAAAAAACTAAGAGGAATTATTACAGTATACTAATAGTATTATTTAGGGGTGGTTTTTTTTGAAAATAATTCTGTATTAGTGTTTTGATCCTTTGATCGAAACACTGTATTTATCCTTTGAAAGAATTTTACTCRGCATTAACTACAAATGGATTGGAGCAGGTAGATATGCATTTATGTTGTCTTTGTATGTTACCAGGTGCTATGGGAGGCTTGGTTTCTTTAGCCTTTCCACAGTAGCATGACACATCCTAAACAGCAGCAGTTTAAGTAGCTGGAGAGATACTAGCAGCAGATAAGCTGCTCTTTCCAGATGCACGTCATATTTGATTTAATTTTCAATCACAAGWAGCAAGACCTCTTCATTTTTCATTAACCAATTTCTCTCTTATGTTTAGAATTTTAATCAATACATTCCAGAATGTATTAAAATATATCCCATGTCTTTTCGGACAAAATGTAACTTCCATATTTAACAATTATCAGGAGTTTGCAATAAATACTGCTTACATATCTGATGTGAGTAGTTCTGGTGGCATTTTTTTATGGGAGTATTAAAATTTATAAATGTTAAAGCTTAAGAGGCGGAAAAGGTTTTCAGAAGARAAGAAATCTGGATTTTAGATGTTTCAGAAATAAGCTGTTCTGTTCTGTAGCTGCAGAATTTACAGTGTGATCTTCTCATGGGCACAGATTTGTACCCCATAGCTAAGCCCTTTATGTTTTGTCAAGTAATAGTATTTTTACTTGTCAAGTAATAGCTGCTGCAGCTATTGTATTAATAAGTAACTACAACCAAGGATAAATTAGGGAGGACTTAGCATCCTGACTTTGCAAATAACCTGAAACAGCTGCCCTTGCTTTGAGCAGGGGGGTTCAACAAGACATCTCCTGAGATCCCTTCCAACATGAATGATTCTGTGACTCTGTTATCTGAATAATTGTGAGAGGTGGGAGTTGGCCTGTTCAGTTCAATGACCRATTAACTTGTATTTTAAAGGTACATTGATAAATGCTGACATTTCAGTTCGGCAAGTAATCCCATAGTCTTAAATTGCTTTTCATATCTCCAGCATGCAATCCTCGACATAGGAAGGATGAGCATGGGTAGAGTTTGAAATGGTTTAGTATCAAATAAGTAGAAGCATGGCTAAATATTATTTTGTTCTCCTACTTCGTTCCTCTTGAATCACCAAAACCATCCATTTCTCTTCTAAAGGAAGCTGTCATAGTAGTTCCAGTTTAATCTCTGAGTGCCACAAAATCAAGGTGCYCTGAAATGGGATTTATATCTAGATCCCTGCTAAGTGACATGACCTTTTGATGCATTTCTCCTTAAGGTAGAATTTCTGCTGTTGGCAGAAATCAGCTAGAATGTTCATTCTTTTACGTGCATTGATGGGATGATTAACTTGCATAATAGAACAATCAGTAAGGTTGGAAGGGACCTCTGGAGATCATCTAGTCCAACCTTCCCGCTCAGCAGGGTCACCTAGAGCATGGTAGACAGGGTTGCATCCAGGTGGGCCTTGAAGATCTCCAGAGAAGGAGACTCCACAAGCTCTCTGGGCAACGTGTGCCAGTGCTCCGTCACTCTCACAGGGAAGAAAATCCCCCTCACATTCAGGTGGAACTGCCTGTGCTTCAGTTTCTGCCCATTCCCTCTTGTCCTGTCACATGGGACAACTGAAAAGAGTTTGTCCCCGTCCCCTTGACACCCTCCCTTCAGGTACTTACACGCGTTGATAATATCCAGTATAGGTTGTTTGAGATTTGGCCTCAAACAACCTATACTGGATATTATCAACGTATACTGGACAATATACGAGTGTATATTGTCTCCTAGTTAAAGAGTAGGAATTGAGAGTAGGTCCATGTATCTTGATATGTTAAATGGTTTCATTTAGTTCTAGCCTTCTGACTGTCTAGACATTAGCTCTAGGCTTGAATGGACTAATTGGCTGTGCAACTTGGGAAAATACAGTACAATTTTTCATTCTCTTCTCTCTTTATTTGGAGGCCAACTGGAGTAACGGAARTCTGTTTAGCCTCTAGATAATAAAGAATTCAGTTTAAAATACAGATCACCCAGATCTGAAAATCTGCAGAATTTGGGAGTCTTTAGAAAGTATTTGATTATAATACAATATGGAGACCAGCAACATGTGAATAGATCAAAAAGTGAAAAGATTGAAATGGAAAATACATTCCAAATGATATTCTAGGTATGTATGCATTAGTTCATTCAGAGCAGGGCTGCACTTCTGAATCAAATATCCTAATTATGCTCACTCACATCTTTTTGGTTGTCAGGCTTGATTCTTTTTGTGTGAAACAAAACCAGATGTGCTCCAGGAACACACATAGTGCACACTAACCRATAATGTGTCTTTGGTTCATGGCAGCAGCCTACACATAAATCTGGAATAAAATCTCTGAAACRCAGGTAGGAGAATGGTAGGTGCTCAGCACCAGCTGTTTCAGCTGTATGAGCCTGTGCTGCTGACACCAACTTGGCCTCCTTTTCAGGATGGGGAATGATCATCAGTGCTTTGTCATGCTTCGGGTAACTCGGGAAAGCTCCTTCTCATTACTTTAATCAGCTGCCAGATGGCAAGTCTATTTCTTCTCTGCCACATGTGTGTGTTAAACRTGGGTGAAATACACAAGATGTATATTTTATTGATGTTGCTTAAAGTAGACAGTAATTGAATATATTTATCTCTCTATTCTATGGAATGTATGTCATTTTAACCAGTCATACAATGCCAAGGTTGTCTATRTTGAAGGCAAATTTAACTGAATTTGAATTAGGTTTGGAGGTTGTACTCTGACTTGAGAGTGTATTAAAAATAGTTTTTAGTGATTCATTGCATACCTTCAGGCATTTTTACCACTTATATTTATATAAGGAACAGTTATTTATTGATTTTTAGAGGGAAATAGAGTAAAACAGCTTTCTGAGAAGGCAGAATTTTTCATTCGGCTGCAATGAGGCAGCTATCACAGATTTATTTCTCTCTTTCAAGAAAGAGCAGGCTAAACCCAAGTGCCGGAATGGAAAAATCTTGCTTTTCCCATTATGGTAAAGGTTATTTGCTTGGTGGTAGGCAACTAGTAAGCAGTTTACTGTGCTCTACTTGTGCTAATTTGTTTTTCTTTAATTTTTTTGTGATGATAAAAGCCATGATCTTGCACACTGATCATGGGATGTTCATCGTAAGCTAATTCAGAGCTGCTTCCAACATCAAAATCTAATTTAATACCCCTAAGAATTGGCTAGATTCTGTTTTCTCTTTGAATTTACCTTGCAGAATGAAGACACTCAACTGCAAATGAAAAGATGCTGTAAGATACTTTGGTAAGATTGTCATAAACTTTGACGAATGAACCTGCTGCAATGCCCACAGAGCAGTCATTTCTCAGATAGCAGCTGTTGGTAAAACAGCTAAGTAAGTGTATTGGTGATCAGTGTGACTTCAAAAGTCTATTTMCTAACAAACAAAAAAAAACAACAGGAGCCACTTGAAATAAATGTGAGCTGTAGGTATGTGACATATTTGACTGTTTTAACTTGGATGTTTATAACAGGTATTGCTAAATGTRGAAATTTGACTCAGCATGATTGGCTTGAGAATACCCAGGAAGCTGGTAGTGAAGGCAGACTCATCTTTTGCTGTCTTTTGCTTGCAAGCTGTAATCATTAGGAAAAACTGCTCATCAGTCTTTGCAGTCAGTTTTTGCAGTTTGCATGCTCTTTGATAAGTATCTTCTCCAAAAGTCCTTTCAGTCCTGTCCCCAAGTTCTCTCTACCTATTGGCTTTCTGTTGCAGCAGTTAACTTTTAGAATTGCTTGCATGATTCTTACAATTTTTTTCTTATAAATTTTTAAATGCTGTCACTTCTCTTCTCAGTGTAAGATAAGCTGTTACTGCTGGGATTTAACCCTAATTACCGTATTCACATCCTTGCTTTCCCCAGTTATTCCAAGCATAATTAAAATGATAGCATAGACACAACAGAAAAACACTCCTCCTCAGTAGAACACTCCTCATCTCTTATTAATCTGCTTACAGATTTGAGTTCTGATTTATTCCCTGTCAGGTCCTGAAGGTTCTTGCCAAGCTTGATTTCATTTAAACTGATACTAAAAACACTCAGTTGTTACAGTGCTCTAAATTAGCACTGAAAAATGAGGCTGTACAAGAATTGCTGATAAGCCCAAAGGTCTGGTCTTTCAAGACCAAGTTTGATAGGGTATTTGAGCCTATGTGTAACAGACCTAGGAGCTCAGAAGGGCGCTAGGTCCTGCACTTTAAACACAGGTTTCATACCTAATAGACATCTTACTATGGGCCTGAGTGAAGTCAAGTCCTACCTGCAGATATATGGGGTCTCTAGCCACGTAGCACCCCATCTATTGGCCTTCTATGTTATAGGGTGCATTGATTTGAGGCTGTGTCTGTTCAGTGCTCACTGACCTGTCCTACAGAGGATGAAGAGATACTCTGTCTTCCTGCAGATTTTATCCTGAGAGAGGTAGCATATATCCCCATTGTTAAGAAGGGTGTTAGATTTACTAGCAACTTGGTGTTTGATTCTGACCTCAGATATACAGAAATACATTACATTCTACTAGTGTATTATCTATCTGGAAGCTCTGCGGGCAATTTTTCAAGCCATACAGAGATGCCTATCTGAAATGAGAACAAAACCTAATGAATAAAGAGTCCTGTGAAAGCCATTATTACCATGCTGAGCCAGCATATAAAGAAGGCAAAGTCCATATATGAAACTAGATGGGGCTGAGAATCTAAAATTATCATTCTCTCCCTAGCTTGCTGTGTCACCCTGTGTGACCTTGGTCAAGTCTTCATTATTTCGTATACCCAGTGATACAAATGGCTAAATCTGAAGATGTGGTATACAGTCAATATTCTGCAACTTTTTAATCTCCTTGTTGTTTATAGAGGGTTGAATAATCAAATTTTAGTGAAGGAAAAAGATAGTTACAGGAGTGAGATCCCAGAGGYGCTTAAAGGCTCAGAGTGCTGATAAACTACTGAGATTAGAGTGTGTATCTTTAAAGAAAGGGGAGAGGAGTTCCACTGCTGGAAACGCATGAAATGATCAAACACATTTTCAAAACAGGAAACATTAAAAATTCATAAATGCTAATCTTTTAACATTGCTGTTTTTCAAAAAAGGATTGTATGTGACAGCTGAATTGATGAATTGCCCCATCTCACTGAAGTGAGACAGGATGTTTTTTGTGTACTTTTTAAAATAACTTTAAATGGTTGTGTAATTTCAGTATGTTTTCCATGCTCTGAATCTTTTAAAATCTGCTCGTAGATGAAATATAATGAAGCAGCAAGTAATATTTTAATTAACCTCTTGTAGCATGAGTATAAAACTATCTGCCTATGAAGACATGCAGCACATTCACTGTACCTATTGAACATGCGTGATGTATTCTCGTGGTAATAGCTAATATGCAGAAATGCTGGATTTGGTTCTTGATATGAATATATATTGTTTCCCTCTATTATTGAGATTAACATGCCTAGTGGCACTGGGAATGGGTTATAGCATATTGTTGGGTGGCATTGCATGATTCTGTTTAAATTTTCCAGTTTGCAGCCATGCCTTGCCAAGATTTAATCTAGCGATATTTTATATACAGCCAACTCTGCATATGATACCTTCAGCTGCAATTTGCTTTTCATTTAAATTTGATCTTGGACTTAAAAAACCAACACACACACACACACACACACATACACACACGCAAACAGGCAGGGGTATTTCTGAAACAGGATTTGTTCACAATTCATTTTACCACAGGACATGTAAATGCCTCTTGCAGTACAGGTGAAAAAGTGTGAAAAATGACAAGAACAAGCACCCAGGCTAGGATTGAGACTTGCTTTATTTAAGCAGAGAGAATGCTGGTTTAAACACATGTCAAACTGCTGCYGTAGTTTCTCTCATCAAGAACCTTGTTCCATCCCTGTTTTGGTGTGTTTGACATAGCTGATTTTGCTTTGGGGTGAGGTGAAAAGTCCTGCCTGTCTAGGCTGTCATAAGAAAAGCAATCTCACAGTAGGACAGTTGGCTCCTAACTCTCTCTGAKCTAAAAAGGTACATGGAACTTCCCTGAGGCCCCGCATTTGTCTTCCTGATTGTCATAAAAAACTTTAAATATGCTTTGACAAGCCAAGGCAAGATCCATTGTGCATGACGGATTTGCCTGTTCAGTTGCGCAGAATGAGAAACAGCTCATGAYGAGATTTTCTGAAAAGAAAGTGACTGGGATACTTTCTTCAGACAAGGGAGCTGTCTCTAGCCTAGGTCTAGGTTAGAGAGGCAGCTTAGAGGAAACATGATGGATGTGAGTGCCGAGATTCTCCTAGTACCAGTATGGCAAAATTTTAGGCCTCAGGCTCAAAGTACCTTCTGGGCCTCAAGCAAACCCAGGCCCTCCATTCATGATCCAGAACCCAGTTATGGAAGGTATGGTGCCATCAGGGAATAAAGAGAGGCCTCCCAGGCCAAAAGATGAGGTGCTAAGCTGCCCAGAGGTTTGCTATGTACCACCATATATAGGGTGAGGGTGAGGAAGGAACAGCAGAAAGATTTACTGCCAGAGGCTATATTTGAGAACTACCATTCCTCTTGCTTTCYTAGTCTGCTTTGTCTGCTTTCACCACTCTGTTTCCTTTCTGCTGTCAGTAACTATTCTAATAGTATTGATTTAATTCTTTCAGCCTTCAAGGAGCTGTGTGAATAATAATGAGTTCATCCTCCTGACCCCTGGAGGGGAAGATAAGCATTATTAAAAATAAACAATCCTTCTTGAAAAAAGACAGACTTGGCAAAAGCACTGAGGGGAGTGGGAGGTTCCTGCCTGGGCTTTGGGCATGTCATTAGCCTGCATTCAGTTCGGAAGCGGAACTGCTGGTGTGGGAAGAGGAGTTGTATGAGGAATTATGTGGCTAAGCAGCAGGCTGGGCARAGGGCAGGCCTTGGAGGTATCTTCACAGTCCCAGACTGCAGTTCTCTTGGGGCCTGTGCCATTGGATGCTCTGAGGATTTTCAGCTTTTTGTGTTTGTGKTTTTTTTTATTTCGTTTTGTTTTGTTTTGTTTTTCCTAAGAAGCAGGCGATAAAAAAAGAGCTCACTGAGGAATTGCCAGGGCCTTGCAGTACTCTTAATCTTGCAAAAGGCCTGACACAGCAGGAGAGAGACTTGGAAAAGGCAAAGGGAAGTGCAAGCATGCATGTGCGTGTATGTTCTTGTTAAGGGGAAGATGGAAAGGTCAGAAGATAAACATGATCTCTTTATTCTCCTAGAGTTTCTTTTTTGATTCTAAGAGAAAGCAAATCTTTTAATGAGTCTTTACTATTGTCCTGTGATCTTATCAATGTATACATAAAAAAGAGGAAAATAAGGCAGAAGTGTTTTTTTGGTTGTTTGTTTGTTTTTTAATACAGAGCAGGCTTAAAATCATCTTTCTTTATGATTTTAGAAAGATTTTGAGGAAGTAAGGTCAAATATCAGAGCCTTTTAGCTGGTACCTTATGAAAAAAACAGTACATCCTGCTTACATTATAAATCTGCACAGTCATTTTCTTATACTTCACWTGTCTTCACTCCTACTTTCCTCCTCCTATTTTAGTGCCTCCTAGTTTTGTCTTGGCTGAAGCTGGATCATAATGTCTTGGCTGCTGGCACCTGTTTTTGTAGGTTCAGGTATACAGAGGCTTCGTTCCCAGGGGACAGTTTGAGATCCTATTGTGTTGMTATTTCATAGACAGATTTTATTCCTGATGCTATGGAGGTCTTTGGTTACCCAGCTAGATGCCAGCTTTGGTTATTACAAAATGTTCTGTTTTATCAGCACTGTCAGTAACTTCTTGCTTTGTAGCTGCTTTGTGTTGTGACACAGGTTTCTCAGTGTCAGGCTAGCTCTTTATTTACTTTATATTGATGCATCTCTACTGTATCCAGCGATGTAGTGTCACCCACACCAGATGAGATATGACCAAGGATACATACACGGTTGAGTGTGAATGTATTTTCTGTATTAAGTAATTAGAAGTTATAAATATGTAATTATTTATAGCTTACTGAAGGGAGTCTTGGATAAATTCCATGTACAAGGACACGCACTATGAAAAAAATGAACTCAAATCTCTTTTGCCCTGCGTTTACAGTCTTACAGACCTCTCTGCTACAGAAACATATTCTCATTCCTTGTGTGTATTTGGAGGTTCTCAGCTCTCTAGTGGTTCATTTGATGTATGTTAGGTACAGAGGAATATGAGCATTGATTTAGGCCATTAAAACATATCATACTTGCATTATTTTATAAGCAATAACTGCATTCAAGGACAACGTAATAAATTGAAAAATGTATTCCAGTTCATAAAATCCACTAGTTCATTGCTTTGCTCAGGGTGACTATTAACAGTTATGGTCACCCTCTGGAAAACTGAGGTGTTGTATATTAGTAGTAATGCATATGTAATATAAAATGCCTCGTACTTG
Organism: Rhea americana; assembly: GCF_003343005.1. Taxonomy (NCBI): domain Eukaryota; kingdom Metazoa; phylum Chordata; class Aves; order Rheiformes; family Rheidae; genus Rhea; species Rhea americana. The sequence continues at coordinate 650,729 of NW_028186354.1, read as the reverse complement.
CAGCAAATTCAGCGAGGAGACGAATTTCCCAGATTTTCTTCCTATCCTTTCTACACTTTACATTACCTGACTCTGAATGTGGTATGTTATGACTGACGATATTTAAGGCACTGATGTATCGTGCATCCAGCCAATAGGATTTTATAGATGTATACTTATGCAGTGTGAGACCGTAATTATCTGCTGGCTTTTGAGAAATCACAGAGAATATGACTAATGTTAAAAGCTTTTTTTCTTCTTTCTTTCTCCGTTTCATTTTAATACAAATGTTCTGTGRATGTGAGGCTCCAGCAGTGACTCACTGAGCAATGAGGCAGCAATCTCAGAAACTGTAACCTGATGCAGAAAAGGTCATGCACTTGCTTTCGTAATAGGATTATTCATTTATTCATTTAAAATTAAACATGTGGGAGCACATGATACATTCAAGTTTGCAAGTATTGTTGGATACTAGCTTGTACTTTCTTAAGTCCAGGGCAGTTTGTGCAGGTTGGAGTCACTCCAAATAAAATCTTTTTTATTTAATGGCATTTATACGTAAAGTTTATTAATAGTTCCTATTGCATACAGGTCAATATTACAGGGCCATGGGGAGTCAAGCAAAGTTTTAGAAGCATGGCTATATCTTAATGAAGTGATGATTGCATTTCTTAGTTATTTCAACCTTTTGCAATTAGCTTATATTTACAAGAAAAACAGCAACTTCTACATTATCTCCTTTTATTTAAAAGTTGCAGATTTTTTAATTGTACTGTTACAGGTTTTCCTTTGCCGAAGTAGAGTCATGCAGAAGAATCAATATAAGTTCCAATGTGATGTGGCAGAGAAACATGTTTAGCCTGATGGCATCTGTGTGTTTGTTCTCATTGGTGTCCCATGTTAGAATGCTGCTATGGAAGGGCTGATCGGTCAAAGCTGAATTATGGTACTACGGAGTTAAGAAAGTAAAAACAGCTGTAACGGGGTACACAGAGAGGCTGGTGCACTCCAGTATCAGCCTGCCTTTGCCAGTATCTGATGCCTGGGAAAGGATATAAAAATAGGATAAGCAAGTAGTGACAGTCTGTGAGTTAGGAACATCTTGAGTCTGTGAGGGTATTCTGAGGTTATTAGCCTTCAGTGGAGTTTTCCTTGTATGAATTTGCTTAATTATATTAGAATCCATGTCAAATTCTGACATCCACAGCAACTTGAAGCGGAGTTTCACAGTCTGACAAAATAGGGTGTGAATAATTCTCTTTCTTTGCTTATCCTGACCTGCTGCTTTGTAACTTAATTTGATGCCATCTACTTGTTTTACTAAATAGAGAAACAATGTCCTCCTTTTCCCATTCACTATGCCACTCATAATTTTATGGATTCTAACATATACCCACTGAGTTCTTTTCTAGGCTGAAAAATCTCAGCTTTACAGTTTATTCATGCAAGAAATTCATGTGTTCTGTGGAGCACTGTTACTGCCCTTTTCTGTAACTTTCCTAGTTCTGTTCTGTAACTTTTCTTATTCTAAGATACCCTTACTAAGATTAGGGCCAGAACAACACAAAATATTCATGAAGTGCTTGTGCCATGAATTTTCACAAAGATATAATTGTGTTCTCTGTTTTCTGCAACTTTCCTAGTAATTGCCAATTCAGGATTTAGGGTTTTTTTTTTTTCCCTCCCTGAAATGATAACACAGTCTCCCATTCCAATGTTGTGTGAAACTCTGTGGGCTTGATTTTGATTTTGTTGATGTAGGAATATAGAAATTGCAAGATAAACTTCAAGATAATGACTTCAGTTACTCTGAAGTTTGCTGATATAATCAAGTCATATTTAAGGCCATTACCTTCACTGGGCTTAGGAAGATTTTAGAGCTTATTGCCAGTCCAATATTCTACACAATTACAATTRTTAAAGAGCTGAGTACTAACTCAGGTTGGTTTTATATCCCAAAAGTCACATCAGCAACACATACAAGATTTTTATCTTTACCTTTCTTTAATTGCAGGTATTTATGAGCCGCCATTTCTTGTACTATTGTGGTGAACCTACCCTGGATGTGAAGATTGCCTTTTGTCAGGTGTGTGTTCCTTACAGGTAAAACAAGGTACAGTATATCCTTGTACTTCATTTTTGCTGTTCATGCTATAAAACCATAACAGAAAAAAGTGAATTTCAGCAGCCATCAGAGAGTAACTGGTTATAAGAATTACAATAAATAGAAAAATTAGAAGAATATGTCAAAAAAAAATACTTTTTTACTTTGATTGTCGTACTTTGTTCTAAAGATTTTTGATTCTGCTTTGCCAAAGCAGTAATTAATGTGCTGATAATTTTTAAAAATAAAAATAGTAGCAGAGCTTTTCAAACAATAACAATTTTGTCTGTAAATCCCTAATGATGAATCAAGCAGAAAATCCTTAATCTGAAATAAGTGTACCTATGTAGACACTTTCACTAAAATACGCAAGTTAAAACTATTTTATCTTAGCTTCAGTTTTTATGAGACAGAGCTTAATATTGTAGCACGTGACTGCAATTTTATGTCCGTTAGTCTACCGTAAGCACAGAGAAGTAATCAAATTTGGGGGGGGCTTGTAACATATCCAACTGAACAAAATGTACGTAATAGAGGTTCTGGGGTCATAAGACTGCACTGTAGCCAATTCTGTACTTTTAAATTAGCCTTAAAATTGTTAAGGCACAATGCTTTAAAATCTTACAGGGATGAAAGCAAGGTGGAGAAAAAAAGGAGACTGATTTGTCTAATTTTTGTTTTATTGGTTAGATTAAGCTACTTAACATACATATCTGTCACAAATTTGTGAACATGCTTTTACATTATGAATGTAAAAATGCTTACTTCTCCTGCAGAATGTTTTGTGTTTGAAATCTGTGTCTTTCTAAATTTTTCTGGTGAGATGAAATACCAGTAATCTGACCAGCTGGATGGACATGCTTTATTTTTTGAGGGGTGAGAAAAATGCAGCTTTCTTAGAAATAGATTTATGGTAAACACTATTTTTTCCCTCTTATATTGCTTTGAGTCTAATTAATTGAAAGTACAATTCCAAGAACAGGCCTATTAGCTGTATGTAAGCATTTAGGACAAAACAATAACAGGTGTTGTGAGTTTTGCTTTGTTTTGAACACAGCAGCTGTAGATATTTACTCTGCTGAGTAGGATTTCCACTTCTTCAGCTCTGTAACTTGTAACCTATCAGCTCTAAGATAGATCTTTGATTTTCAGTTCAATAACGTTTAATATTCTTCTTTGTTCTTTTTTTTTTTCCTCCTGCTCTTTTACATCTTCACAAAAAGGGTCCAAAACAATCTCATACATCTCATGACAACAAGAAAGCATTTAAGCAAACATAGTACTCTTCTTTTTTTGCGGAGTTCACTTGCCAAAAGAAATTAGAGATTTTTCACTGTGCAAAATACAGCTTTTTGCATAGCATATGCATGCAGAAGAAAAATATTCTTCACCATTTTTTCTTACGTTCAGTACTCCTTTTGTGTGCGCATCAGCTCATGACCAAAAGTGTCATTGCACTTAAGATTTTGTAATTAGACTTGATATACTGTTCTGCTGTAATTTCTCCTTTGCAATTTCTCTAGCTTACTAAAAAGTGTTTGGAGGCACATACAGAACTGCTTGTATATATAATGATTTTTCTTAAAGAAGTTGCATTGAAATTAAAAACTGCTTAGCTGAATCCACTGAGTGATAAAAATTCGTGTTTCATGCCTGCAAAAGGAACTCAGAGAGGAGTCATCCAGTAAATATGTGCAACAGATAATATTCTGACGTTGCAGGAAACAGAATTTTATCCTTCAAGCACTTATGGCACAAATACTTTTTCACGGTCTTCAGATCATTGGAGTTAACCTCCTAAGGATGAAAGCTAGTGCAGGCTTCACATGAATTTATTCTCTCTAATAAGATAGGCCCTGATCCAAATAACACTTAAGTACGTATTTAGCTTTAGGTACAAGAGTTTTCCCTCTGTAGAGAAGGGAAGTGTTTCATCGCATTAAGACCTTAGCTGTCATGGATGCTGTTCATTTGAGTTACCTAGGACAGAGTATGTGATGTATGTGCACCCTGGTCTAAATACCCAAATCATTTTACAGACTATTCAACGGTGTCCAGGTAGTAATACGTTTTTTTCTGTGTTTATTCATAATGTTAATGTGGAAATCAAATGCTCTTTGGTTTGTTAATACTTGTTCTGAGACAAGTGTAAAGAACCCATTCCCTTGTTTCTCAGAGTATCTTTGGGAGACTGTTATCTGCAGAATCAGCAGATCGCAGGGGTTAAGGGACTGGTGTTAGCAAGTGCAAATGACATGACAGCAGAACAGCAATCATCAGCAAAAGGTAGATTCTGCCCCTCAAATCTTGAGATGTCTACAGCTGACAAGGATCTCAACAGTATGGACAACAGGGGTCCTACATACGTGCAGTCTCCAGTGAACATAGTCAAACTCCGTACATTTTTTTTTCCTGTTCAACAAATCCAAAAATTGTWTGTGTTACATAAACATGCATTAGACATCAGCAAGTGTGTGTGGTATAGTTTGATCCTGTCCTGTTGACTTGCCAGGATGTTAAGCCAGTTTCTGCTGTTAAAGCCATCTAAATCCTTTACAGAGTTGCGAGCAGATGGTAGCCATTTTTTAAATGTCCAAACAGATTATTTTWAAAAGTCCGCATAGGTGATTAACGAAAGAGGGCAGTCTGAAAGTATTTATGTCTAGGCTAGATCCCTTAGTGTAGCAAATGTAAATGACTACATTAATTTCTGTGAATATTTGCAGATTTACGGCAGTCAACAACCTGTTTTTCTATATGAGGTCTTAGTGAAAGTACAGTTTAGCCGATGGAGGAAGCTTTGATTATCACACTTCTGTGGCTAGTATATTTACCACATAAAACAGAATTGTCAATCTGATGAAAACTTATGATATATTAACAAGCTGAAACATGCAGATTAGTGGTAGGCAACTAGAAGATGCAGAGATAAAGTCCTGCTCCTGTTTGAAATTTCTGCATTATAATGGACTTTATACCAAATGYAGAGTTCTTCTGAAATGTTGTTTTAGAGGTGCTATATTGAAAATTACTCCAACGATTGTTACTAGTGCACACAAGGTTTTCTTGTAACAGATATTTTGTGGGAATTTATTCTCTGGTGGCCTGTAAAGGCATATCTTTTTGTTCTATGAAAGAAAGTGACATATACCTAATTATAACCTATTCCTCTTGACACAAAGCTTATGGCATTGGCTGTACTAGTTTTAGATGATAAAATGCTAACTACATGGGAATAGAGTATTACAGATTTCCAACTAAAGGAAAAAGAAAAATCCTCCTGAGAAATATGCAGTAGCAGAAATGGGATAAATATGGCTTTTTTGGCCATATGCCGTATAAAAGTACAGAAGACTGGAATTACTGTAAACTTGTAGCCAAACATTTTCAAACAGATACCTTTTTGATGGCTGAGGAAAATGTTATCTGGTTTCCTCCCATAATAAATAGGACAAGAAGTTTTCACTCTTAAAGTATTTAATGAGAAATTTTTAAGGTTGATATCAGGTTGTACCTGTAGGATCCTACATGTTCTTACTGAATTGCAGCATGATGCCGAGCACTAAGTCCGAATAGGTGAGGATATTGAAGTTTCAGTGCTGAATGATCCCATAGAATGTCTAAAGGATGCTGACTGCCAGATCCACGTTTTTCAACATTTCGTTTCGAATGTAATGTTCATCAAAATAGACAAGTGTGTTGCCTTCCAGGATTTTTCATGTTCAGTAATAGAAGCAGTTGCTGCATAGGATACCTTTATCTAGACTTTATTAAGACCCATTGTAGTATTGTACAAGTTAAAAGCAGTTGTTTTGGATTCTATGACTGCGTTTCTATATGGGCTTTTTCAGGCTTTGATGCAATTATTTTTTGTTGTGGTATTATACAATTCCATGATTTTACTCAGGGGTAGTAGCCCCAATTTATTCTCGTCTTTGAAGAACACATTTTTGTTGCTGGATGTTGTACATTAGTAGTACTTTATAATGTTGCAATAATCATTTTTTTACAGAGAGGAAGAGCAGGACATTTGATAATTGAGATCACATATCTGGGGCCTGGTCATGCACATTAAGAAAATGTTTAATGTGAATCAGCAGTGTACAGTCACATGCTAAGTCCTAGGTATGACATCGTCATTGGTCCTTATTGCACAGTTTAAGCAGTTTGATGCCCCAGACACAGTATTTTAGACCAGGTTTTTAGACTGGGATTTGTTGCTGCATCGAGGTCACCAAAAGAAACCCCTAGAATTAAATTTTAGTTTGTATTTTGCAAACATCTATTCAATTCATGCTTTAAAAAGAAAAAAAGATAAAAAAGAACTTTAATTTCTCTTCAGACCTTTTTTTCCCCCCATATTCTATATTTCCACAGCTGCACTCACTTGTATTTAAAAATTGTGTAGGCTTCTTAGTTGCAATATTTGCATCAATGACCATTTTAAAATCATGTGTTTTTAGAAAGCCTTTCATTTTACCAACAGAAAAGACCAGGTCTGTTAATAATTATATTGTTCTTCATTGACTGAGCTCATCTGACTTGTTTTTGAATTGTATATTAATTTTGATAAACTACTTTAATTGCAACTGATGTCTTAATCAGGTTAGATGAAGTTTCTACTTCCATCATTAAAGAAATCGTCTCAGTGCAAAATATCCTGTAATTATGCCATCTATTCAGCAGAAGATGAATTAACAGTCATAAACCATGAGACAAACACTGACCTCTTTCTTAGACTTACAGGACAAAAATAATACTGTTTAGTATCAGAAGCCATCTATTTCTAAACAAGGTACAATTAAATTATCCAGCTTCTTTTAGCCTTTACTTATAAAAGGGAGAGTCTTTTCATTAGTTATTGTCTTCACAGTGAATGCTGTAATTATATAATTCTAATGAGAAATTGAAATTTGGGAGTACTTAATCTGTGCTGTTGTTGTGATAACTTGTGTGTTCCTCTTATTACCCTTCTTTTTTAAAGGAAGTCATGATATCTGTGGGGGCATAGCATGTCATGTAGCCAGACCACATTCATAGTAGAAAAAAACTTCCTAAACAGTACCCAGTATTTCAATGAAAAGTTAGTTTCTTGAGAAATTTAAGCTTTTTAAAATATACTGTATTTTCAGTATATGCAATAAATAAGAGGAGTTGTTCTTTCCATCTTACTTCTCCTATACTCTTAATGCACTACGCTCCTGTGCTCCCTTAATGGCCATTGATAAATTCACTGTTCTTAGGATTGCAGTGTTTTGGCCAAACTCTGGTGTTCCCATTTCTCTCTCCTAATCTTAATTGTATCTTGTTTCTTCCTGTGTTACTACTTTTTCCATATCTAGAGCCTTAGAACAAATCCGTTAGTGCAAATGGCAGTGATTCCTCTCTCCTCGTTTCTTTTGCCAGTTAGATGTGGCTGCTGCTATCACTTTTCTCTGCTTTGGAGACAGCTCCACTCTGTGCCTTTGCTAGCTTCCTGTCTCTAAAGCTGCGCCTGAATGAGATGTCTCCAAGTACCTTTGCTGCAGCTCTCTCACCTTCATCCTTCTTTCCTGAATTTTTGGCTGCCTCTTTTATTTGGGTCACTGTTCATGTTCCTGTCTATAAAGAAATTTCTCTCTCAGGCAGTCCTTTTTCTCACTGATCAATGATACCTTCTCATCCTTACCTTCTTTGGTATCGTGAGCAGGGTTGAGTGTTACCTGTGCATCAGTGTTGAACTCCTCAGGCATTTTGAGAACGAGGGATCAGTTTGAACTGGCTGTTCTGTTGTGCTGATTCTCACCCATTGCACACCCCTTAGAAGTCTGGCCCGGAATGAAGCAGACACTTTGGGTCACAGGGATTTCTTAGCAACATGTGATGCCACAATTACAAATGAACTAAGAAAATTTTGTACCTGGAAGAAAGAAACAATTAAAAGTAGTTAAAGCTCAGTGAAAATGTGGGGGATAACTGAAGAATATTTAAATGGAACGTTACTCCGTGTTTTCAATACATATCAGAGAAAAAGTAGGCAGTTCTGTTTCTTCTTTTATAATCATAACTAGATAACRGCCAGTTTTTTTAGAGGTGATTAAACAAAGAGAACGTATTTTAAAAAAAGATTTAGAATGTTGTAGTCCATATAATAATCAGGTAAGTTTTTAAATAGAGTGCACAGAGCAAATATAGAAGAGTTTAAAGTGATGTAGTTGATGAATTGATCAAAGTTCAGGTGTTTGCAAAGGCCAGTCTGGCTATTTGAAAGACTGAGTTCTTATTAAGAGGGCAGATTGCACCTGGGATCTAGGACGAAAATGTTGGAAAGAGACGAACAGAAGGCAGAGAATTTGCCCATGACAAAGCACACAAAAATTCACTAAACAGAAGAAGATTGGGTGACTGATACAATCCTTTTAGGATGGAAATGAAGTAGGGGAATGAGGAACTGTGGTGTGATGTGGCTGATACAATAAAAATCTTTAATACTATACGCAAAAGATGAGAAATAAATCCTGTGTTCTTTGTAGGAGAGTATATTATTATCTGTGGAATTTTAGTACAGAACTGTGGTTCATTGATCATCCACATTTACAAGACCTGTGACCATTAAATCCAAAGAAGAGATTTAGGAAATCCAGAGAAGAGGTTCAGATAAATGTCTGTTAATCCTGGAATTCTGGCGCATTAATCTCCTRGGAAAATTACAGTCATATATGTGGGAGGATAGCCACTAAATTAATACCATTGCAAATATACCCAGGTGAGCAGGACTTACCTCTAGATCTGTTCTCACAGTTGGTAAGAATACTCTGAGGATTTTACCATGTTTCAGAATTTTAATTTGTATAATCTCAGCATCTGACTTTCCAGATGAAATTGTAGCTCTTAAGATGTTATCCCTTTGGATCCTGAGAGAATGCAGGACATCTACTGTCTGAAACATGCTGCGTTCTATTCACCTTGTCTGGGCTGGCATGGAGACACTGGGGCCCCTTGGGAGCTAGGTGTCACTGCTAGCCCAGAACATCATCATCCTTGCATCCTCCTCACGTTTGGTCATTGCAGTAGCTACTGTGTAGTAGAAGGCCCTCCAATCTTCCATCTAATGTTTTTTTCCTTGGCTGTATTAACACAGAGTCATTTAGTTGATTTCAGTAAGCTTTAATTAGAGCACCGTTAACAGTTTACTTGTTCYCTTAGGTAGGTTTGTGTGCCAGCAGGGAAGGATGCTAATATTCAGGTAAAGTTCCCCTCAGCTCATACATAATAGCAGATTGCATGACGGCTCTGATTCTATTGGAAATGCAAAGAACAAGTTAGCTTAAATTACCATTAGCRTGGTTTATGTAGATGAAAGCTAAAATGTATGTGAGATATTGAATTGTAAGAAATGGTAGTATTTTAGGCTCATCAATGACAGGAAGAACAGTGTTTGGAAACAAATGTCTGTGAATGGAAAACAGTAAAGTACAGTTCTTCTCTGTGTTAGAAATAAACAAACAAACAGTCATAGTATCAGGAAACCACTGCTCTCTTTTGCTCTCTAAGCTGTAAAACAAACAAAAAAAATGCAGCTTATTGTAACTGTGTATTTCTCAAATGCTTGAGTCTTGACAGTTCATTTTCCTTCCTGCTCCCCAGTTGTTGGGAAATTAAGCAAATAAATTTGCAGACATGGCTGTGCATTTAAGTGATACAGTTCTGATAGCTATGTAGTCAGTTTTGAAAAACCTTTTCCCTTTCTTATTCTAAGTTACCCAGCATRGAAGAATGAGGTCATTATGAGTGTATGTTGCACGTTTTCAACAAATTATTGGTAAAAGAAAATTGCAGTATATGCGTAGTTGTACATATGAAGTAGAAATTCAATTCTACTCATTGCTGAAGCGGTGTGTTTCCATTGTCCAAATGTTTATGGAAACCAAGAACAAATGGCACACAAATGCATTCTCTGTCCCTCAGGAATAATCTTTCATGTTACAGAGTTATTGACAGAGGTCTGTGAATGTGYGTAAATGTGCTTTCATCTAGGTGAAGAGGATGGAGAAATTCTCTTTTAATTAAATAGTTTCATATTTGAAATCCTTTACTATTACAGTGGGACCCCATTATTGTAGCTTGCCCAAGTTCATTTGAAGTTCATCTGAAAAGTTATTAACTGTTGTGAAATTCATTTTGCTATGACAGCAATGAGATTTCTGGAAGAGCCTTGGGTGAGCACTGAGTGTGTAACAGAAAAACAAAATCTGGTGGGTAGATTTCTTTAGATCAGCAAGATAGATATGAAGACTTTGAAAAGAACTTTTAAATCAGAGTTTGAAACCAAAACTAACATTGATGTGCTCTTTTAAGTAATTGCCTTGTGAACGGCATAGCCTTTTGAGTAGAAGAATGAATTTTAGGTCAGTGGTGAATTTTAGAGTAAGACAACACTGATGCTTCATCATCCTGATTTAGGAAGTGACTGTTGTATTGATTTGGAGGTAGATCATGATTTGATTATGTGTTATCTCAGTTTGGAGAGCTGATCAAACGTGATTAATCCAATAACACTGTTAATTCATTGATTTAGGGATTAGATTTAAATTATAATTGTGACAAGGATAATTACTCATCTCATTGTTCTTATAGAAGTCTGCAGTTCTACAGTGCAGTTTATTGGGCTTAAACACTAGGTTTATTGTGTTTTTAATTTTGCTTGTTTAGTCATTGAGAAAAATATAGAGT